>NC_081781.1:1090000-1137500 GCF_963082965.1 Carassius carassius
CTATAATGTAATGTATATCTACGTAAATCTATAAATAATTATAAAAAAATACAAACCAATAAATAAACAAAGCTGATTTGAAATGTTGAAAAAAAATCTATAAATAATGTAAAGTATATCCATGTAAATCTATAAATAATCAATAAAAAAGTAAAAATAAATAAACAAATAAAGCTGATCTGAAATGTCGAAACAAATCTAGAAATAAAGTGATGTATATCTATGTAAATTTACAAATAATCAATACATTTAAAAAATAAATATATAAATAAATAAAGCTGAATAAATAATGTATTGCATATCTACTTAAATCTACAAATAATCAATAAAATTAAAAATATAAATAAACAAAGCTGATCTGAAATTTAAAAGAAAATCTGTAAATAATGTAATGTTTATCCACCTAAATCTATAGATAATTAATAAAAATTTAATAAAACACAAATCAATAAATAATTAATAAATAAATAATACAAATGAATAATAATACTAATTTAATTTTAAATGAATGAAATCTAAAACTTGTTCAAAAATTGTGTCAAGTTGCAACATCTATAATATATACTTTCTGGTCAAAAGTTTGGAAAGAAGTCTCTTCTGCTCACCAAAGCTGCATTTATTTAATAAAAAAATACTGTAAAAATAGTGAAATATTATCGCAATTTAAAATAAGTGTTTCTATGTGGATATCTGTTCAAATGTAATTAATTGCTGTGATCAAAGCATCATTAATCAAGTCTTCAGTCACATGATCCATCAGAAATTATCCTAATGTGCCGACTTGTCATTTTAAATTGTAGTATTTCACAATATTACAGTTTTAGTGTATTTTGATCGAATAAATGTAATCAAAAGAGACTCATTTCAACAACAATAAAAACTCATGAGCAGTAGTGTACATTCATATAAACTCTAATGTAAATAAATATTTGATCTTGTATGATGATTAGACACTTAACAAACATGCACACTTTCACTTACAAAAGTTGTTTATTATTGCCATAATGTTTCCAGATTTTTTTGTAATTCTTATTATTCTAATTTAAATTGCATACTGTACAGTAATGAGAATTTACTGGTAAAATTGTGTTTAATTGCAATTAATGTCATAATGCAAAAAAATAATGGTTCTAAAACAGACTTTATTTCTTTTGTGCAAAAATATAAATTCTTAATGTGTATTAAGACATACTTAGATTGCACCAAAGTGACTCAGGCATCAGATCTCAGTTTGATGACAGATGCACACTGCCCTCTAGCAGCACAGAGAGACACTCACATCATATGATGCTTAGGGAATGCAAGAAATCACTTTTATGCATGCAATAAATTCAAAGCTTTCATTATGTCCTTCATGAATAATGAATATAATGCGACTTATGGCTCTGGTCTCAGACACAAATTATAATAAGCTTTTTGAGAAAAGTGTGACCTCATGTTTCACATTCATTTCCTCAGTAACTGTAGAGATGCAATGTTCTTCAGTTCCTCTAGATGTCGCTGTGTTAACGCATATATGTATATTTGCTTTTGAGATGTGTTTGTGATATTTTGAATGCAGTGCAAGAAATGTGAGGCATTTTGCATTTTCTGTGTGCAATTCTTCGATTTGTGTGTAAAGTTTTGAAAATTTGCAGTTTAAAAGAAATGCTGGATTTTATTTTAATTTTACATTTTATTTTATTACTGACTATGGTATATATATATTTTTTTTTTTTCCTTTTTTTCACTTGTTTGTGATTGTATGCCAATACAGCAAAAAAAGAAAAAAAGAAAAAAAAAAAACAGGCATATTATGATGTGCATGATTGTTTTTTGATACATTTGTGGAAATGAAATGAAGATGAAACCGAGAGAATGAATGAATGAGATACACATTCAGAGTCATCATGGACAGGCCCTGGTTTAACTAGTTCCTCTCGGCTGTATCCTGGCTGTTATTCTGACAGGATTATCACTGAAGGAGAGATAAGTTGTCTTGGGAATCGGCGTGGCGCCGCTGTGTCAGGGTTTGTGTTGGCGGCACCCCAGCGTTCTGGGAAGCATCGTGTTGAACCTCTGAAAGCCACAAAACTCGTGCTAATGCAACCTTGCTAGGATCACTCTTTGTGTTTCACTCTTTGTGTTACCCTGTCTAACTGTCTTCCGAATCCTACAGTTTTCTTGTGCTAGACAAACACATTCTGTCATCCTGAAGGATTTGTCTGTCCAGATCCAAGATGTTTGTCACCAGCGGAAAAGTTTATTGCTCAGAAGTTGGAACTCATGGAGAGGTTAAAGGAGAAGTTGCTAAAAATTCACTCTTGATGAGTTTGTTTCTTCATCAGATTTGGAGAAATGCAGCATTGCATCAGTGTCTCACCAATGAATGTGGATGGGTGCCGTCAGAATGAGAGTCCAAACAGCTGATAAAAACATCACAATAATCCACAAGTCCATCAGTTAACATCTGGAGAAGACAAAAGCTGAAAAGATTATGAATTATACATTTCTATTTTAGCTGAAAGAAGCATCTTAAACTAAAGTCAAAAACATCTTAATGCTGGATTTGCTTCAGTTTTTGTCTTCTCCAGATGTTAACTGATGGACTGGAGTGACGTGAGGATTATTGTGATGTTTTTATCAGACTCTCATTCTGACGGCACCCATCCACATTCATTGGTGAGACACTGATGCAATGCTGCATTTCTCCAAATCTGATGAAGAAACAAACTCTTGGATAGATAAATCAATATAGATCAGCTCAGATTATTTGATTTTACAAGAATTTGATGAGAAGTATATACTGAGAGCTTGAGTGAATTCAAGCACACTTCGAGTCTTAGCCAAAGAGGTTTTTCTGAGGTTTTGATGTGCATCCCTGCATGAGATACGAGTTTTGCTTTTCACCTTGAGACGGTTTTGATAAAAGTCGTATGTGAGCGTCAGCGAGGCACAGTTTTGACTAGAATCAAAGATAATCTCAAGTACACGAGGGCCACAAAATGCAAACACCTGCCGGAGACGAAGAGATGCATCCTTTAATACTATCTAACAGATATAATCACAACTTAACCAGTCGACTGATTATATTAAGAACTGCACACATTGTTTGTATTGAGAGTTTTCTGAAATGCATTGTTTAAATATGGAAATGAAGCCACATCTAATTAAATATACACTAATTTGTGTACATTTCCAAAAAATAAAACACAAGGATAAAAACACGTTCAAATTTCTTGTTTGATTTTTTTGAAATATCAGGAAAAGGTTTTCACAGAAAGGATTTAGATTTTCTCTTTTTATCACGCCATAAAGCAGAAAATACTGTCAAAAAAACAAATTAAACTGTTGCATAATTTCAGATGAATTATATATAAACGAACCAGTAGTTTGTCGAATGTAAGTGTTG
The DNA here is from genome assembly GCF_963082965.1 of Carassius carassius. Classification (NCBI taxonomy): domain Eukaryota; kingdom Metazoa; phylum Chordata; class Actinopteri; order Cypriniformes; family Cyprinidae; genus Carassius; species Carassius carassius. The sequence continues at coordinate 1,093,392 of NC_081781.1, forward strand.
CTGATGTGGAAGAAAAACTCATTTTGAGAAACTAGCCTTTTTAAAGTACTGTAATCGAAATCTATAAAAGCAAGTAGATCAAAAAATAAAACTGTAAGTTTTGATAAGTGCAGCTGAAAATCCTTTAAAGACATTGCAATTGAAATCTAGACGCAAATAGATCAATGCAATCAAATAAACCCTTTTCTTTCTAGTTTGCCTGTAGTGTCTAGTCTTGAAGAGATACGAGGAGGACTCTGAAGCTGATAAAGGAGATCCAGAGTCTGTTCTAAACTTGGTTTGTAACCAGAAGTGCAGCAGATCTGGTGACAGAAGATGAAAGAGGAGAGAGCTGGGAGATAGTCGGGTGTCTCGGGTCTCTGCTGGTGGTCCGACCGTTCTCTCTCTGATATGTGACGGAGACACCTCAGGGGTCGAGCAGAAGCCAGAGACCCCTGAACTCCCTCTGACCACTGAAAACGAAAGAGAGAGCATGATAAATGATTAGAATAAAAATGATCAAGATTTCGTTGGTTTCTGTTGTATACAGTGCAGGTTACTTCATGACCTGTGGTTTTACACAAGCTTTAGAGCGCTGCTGGCCGAGACTCCTTCTTCTATCTGGACGCTGAGGTCAGATGTGTCCTTCAGTCAGCACAACACCATGATAACATGGTAAACATCCTGATAGAGAGCTGAACTCACACCGACACAGTGAGACGCTCCCTGTCTTTCTGCTTTAGTTAGAATGAAATCCTAGCATTGTGTCTACTGCATGCTGCTTTAAACAAACAGTTGCATGAATAACGTTGTTGCAAATAAAAGTTTTTTTTAATGCATTTTTATCTAAGAATTATTTACATACAGTAGCACATAAATCGAATGCTGTATATTTACCCAGATGCACATGAAAGCAGTTGCAAGAAAATAAATCCAGTAGTAATAATGGAAAAAAGGAGAAATACAAAATTATAAAAGGGGAAATTAATGTAAATATTTGTGGCATCCTGGCAAAAGTAGATGATGTCGATTCTAGTTAATTCATGACATTGGAAATCAGTTTGTGTGCATTGCATTGTGGGATACATCTGTTGCTCATACAGTCATCCGTGTGTTTTGTGCACGCTGTGCTCAGTATGAATAATGCATGACTACAGCTTTAAGAATGCTGTGATGCAATGCTAAAATATATATATATATTATTAATAATTAAAAAATTTAATTATTGTACTTCTGTTTTAAACAAGCTCTCTCAAATCGCATAACATTGTTTTGGTAAGGGAGCGTCGACGGATATTTTCTCGTACTGTATAAAAGCATTCAGAATATAAACAGTAGCTTGTGTGTGTAAGTGTTACTGAAATGGAGAGAAAAATCATTTTGAGAAAACAGGCTTTATTATAATTGCGGTCTATAGACACAAATAAATAAAGTGCAAAAATAAAATCAAATGATGCATAAACAAACCTCAGTAAAAAACCTTCAGAATATAGAGAGAAATAAACATTTTGGTGCATTTCAGTGCAGCTAGAGAAACAAACTCAACCCTTATACATATCTTTAAAAGAATCATACACTTTATATCAAAGAACAAGTAGCTCCTGAGTTTATTAGTAATTTGATTACAATAATATGAATAACTCAGGCTCTCTATAAGTGTCTTTTAAATGAAGAAGAGGATTTTAAAACTTTTCTATTTTTCCAAATAGAAACAGTCCAAAAAACCAGTAATCGTTGGGAATCATAGATGTGTTGTTTTGGATGTGAGTGTGTCTGGCTTCAGTGTTTGAAAGTTTTTCCGTGTTGCTTAAAGATGCCAAAAGCCATTCCTTTTGAATGAAGAGTTGAGTCAGTCACACGCAGGTCAAGTCTGGTATTTCCCAATAATTGAGTGAGTAAAGCGAAGGCCTCGGATCACTCTGATGCTCGGCTGATCTTTGGCTGCACGTCTGCGTATTGCTGTGTTGCAGTCACGCTGTTTACTTAAACGATAAGCTATGATGGATGTCCAGTGACCACTGCACAGGTCAGATAACACAGGACCATCCACATGCACTTACGAGTAGGGCTTGAATTTAGCAAATTATATATATATATATATATATATATATGGAGAACAATGCTTTGTTTTCAAAAATGTGATCTATAATGCAAGTTTTGTCCAAATTTTATTTCTTTTCATGTCACTTACTTACATGAAGAGAAGTCAAATTTAGATAAAACTTGCATTATAGATCACATTTTCGAAAAACAAAGCATTGTTCTCCATCGATGCCCATTCAAAAGTAGCTCAATATTCGGACAAAATAATATGAATTACTTATTAAATAAATGACTTAATATACACATGTACACCCACATTACCGTTCAAAAGATTTTATAATGATTTTAAAAGAAGTCTCATTTGCTCATCAAATTTGATCAAAAATACTGTAAAAAATTGAAATATTATTTAGAACTAAATCAGCTGTTTTCTGTGTGAATCTCTGTTAAAGTGTAATTTATTTCTGTGATGCTCCGCTGTATTTTCAGCATCATTCCTCCAGTCTTCAGTGTCACATGATCTTCAGAAATCATGAAAATATGATGATTTGCTGCTCGAGAAACACTTCTGATTATTATCAGTGTTGAACACAGTTGTGCTGCACAATATTTTTGTGGAAACTGTGATGCATTTTATTTTTCAGGATTCACAGATGAATTAAAAGAACAGCAGATAATTTAAAAGAACAGCATTTATTTGAAACAGAAATCTCTAATGTCTTCACAGTCACTTTTAAAACAATTGAATGCATCCTTGAACCATTTTTTTTTATCTTACTGACTCCAAACTTTTGATATACACACTGTTTTGTGGTATATGTTACATCTGTTTCCAGTGGAAAGACTATTGTTGGTGCATATGATCTGCATCGGAGTCAGTGTTGGTGTGTACAGGTGTGTGTGTGTGTGTGTGTGTGTGTGTGTGTGTGTGTGTGTGTGTGTGTGTGTGTGTGGACTATCAGTGTTATTTCCTCTGTGGACTCAGTGGGTTCACGCTCGGGTCTTGAACTGTCCAGGTAAACACTGTCGACCCTCTTGAAACTTTCCTGCTCTTTCCTCATTATATCAGTGATGCACGTCGTGTTACAATGAAACTTTCAAGTGCCCTACTTTCTTTTTTAAGTAAACTATTACTCTAGTTTCGAAAGGCCACACTTGGACACATGCTCCAAAAACTACCAAGGTAGCAGGTTTATATATTTATTGTCAATAAACTGAATCTCATATATTTGATCTAACTGAATGCATTTAATAGCCATATTTTTTTTACCATGATTCTAAGCCATTTCAATAAATGTATTTTGAAAATCATTATTTAAATAAAATCGTATAGAAATGACTGTTTCAGTGCAGAAATCTTTTGCATTCAGGTATGACGTACAAATATGCATCACATTAAGTACATTAGTTTAATTAAAACTGTGTAACTGAAATGCATGGAAATTTTATGTTCAATCTAGATGCATAAATCTTAAACGTGGGCATAAATATGTTTTAGAGCGTGTATTTTTGATAACTTGCATTTAATTGTGATAATTTGAGATTTTTGCGCTCTATGTCGAGTATCCTGAATCCATCACTGATGAGGTTTAGTTTGAGAGCAGCTATATATAGACAGCACACTAGATTACAAGCAGCAGTGTAATGCACGCACACACACACACACACACACACTGAGGTCTGTGCAGTGTTTGCTTCTGTCAGTTTACACTGCAGTGGCGTTTGGCCAATGTGAAGCTGAACTCTCAAACTATTCCAAACTAATTAGAGAGACTAATGGAGCGCTGCGCTCTTATCAGCTCCGCTCTCAAACTCTCCTTGTGATGTTTGTCTCTGATGAGAAGACAAGAAGAGGCGTGCCCACCGGCGAGTGTGTGAAGCCTTGGCCTATTCTACATTAATAATGTCAGTCAGTGTTTCAGTTTCTCAGGATCATTTTTAAACAGCTCTTCGTTTGCTATGGGAGCTTTCTTTCATTCATGTACAGTATAGGGATTCCCAAACATTTTTGTCTGCTGAACCACTTTGGCCTAAAATATATACTGAAAGTTTCCCCAGATTAATATTTCAATAGTTTAACAATGCATTCACATGTTGACAGTCCTTTGATGACGGTCACATGACATGCAGGTAAACAATTACTGTTATTTATTTGTTTATGCCTTAAACTTTGTTTCTTTCATGGCATTTTATATAGTTTTTTTGAGTATTTTTAATACCCAATTAAAATTTTATAAAAAAACATTATATATTAATGTATATTAATTATATATCAATACATTATATATTAAATTAAAATACATTAATTTTGTGTGTGCTTCAAAGTGGATGTTTGGCATTACTTTTCGAGTTTTCAAGTATAACTTCAAATGATTTTGTTGCAGTTTTCTAAGTGGCAAGATAGAAATGCACACTTTTCAAGTTAGAAAACCCAGCATTATACAATTACATTTACTGTAGTTTGATCTGAGGGGACCAGAATAATTCCCAAGAAACGCTAGAGAAAAATAAAAAGTCTTTCTGTCCGTTTAACCTCTCTTTTTCATTTCTTGTATAATAATTTTACATGCAAGGTCGCGGTGGCTGCGAGAGAAATTTAGGGAGTGTGTGTCTGACAAAGAGAGTGAGACCAAAAGAGAGAAATCTTCCTCCCTTCCCTTCTCTCCGCCTGGTGCTCAAGGCCATGTTTCCTCCTCCAGCAGAAACACTGTTACAGATCTACTTATCACTGCGCTATCGACCAAACACACCTGGTGCTGAGAGAGCAAGAGAGAGAGAGAGAGAGAGAGGTCTGAGAGCTTTGAGATTCAGAGAACAGCAGATCTAGTTAACAGTGAATTTGAGAGGATACAAACCTATTTGATTCATTCGGGCTGTGTGTGTGTGTGTGTGTGTGTGTGTGTGTGTGTGTGTGTGTGCCCTTGTGTGTGTGCCCTTGTGTGTGCGCGTGTGTGTGTGTGTGTGTGTTTATGTGAGTGTGTGTGTCTGTATTTGGGAAACACTTGCTCATACATGTGAAACACTTGCGTGTACATGTGAGACACTTGTGGATACAGGTGAAACACTTGCACATACATGTGAAACACTTGCTCGTACATGTGAAACACTTGCTCGTACATGTGAAACACTTGCTCATACATGTGAAACACTTGCTCATGCATGTGAGACACTTGTGGATACATGTGAAACACTTACTCGTATTTGTGAAACACTTGTGGATACAGGTGAAACACTTGTGGATACAGGTGAAACACTCGCTCATACATGTGAGACACTTGTGGATACATGTGAAACACTTGCTCATACATGTGAAACACTTGTGTATACTTGTGAAACACTTGCTCGTATTGGTGAAACACTTGTCCATACATGTGAAACACTTGCTCGTATATGTAAAACATTTGCGCATACATGTGAAACACTTGCGTGTACATGTGAGACACTTGTGCATACATGTGAAACACTTGTGGATACTTGTAAAACACTTGCTCGTACATGTGAAACACCTGCTCGTACATGTGAAACACTTGTGCGTACATGTGAAACACTTGTGCATACATGTGAAACACTTGTGCATACATGTGAGACACTTGTGCATACATGTGAAACACTTGTGGATACTTGTAAAACACTTGCTCGTACATGTGAATCACATGCTCTAACTTGTGAAACACTTTTGCATACATGTGAAACACTTGTAGAATACTTGTGAAACACTTGCATGTACATGTGAGACACTTGTGGATACTTGTGAAACACTTACTCGTAGTTGTGAAACTCTTGTGCATACATGTGAAACACTTGCTCGTACATGTGAAACACTTGTGCATATATGTGAAACATTTGCGCATACATGTGAAACACTTGCGTGTACTTGTGAGACACTTGTGGATACTTGTGAAACACTTGCGTGTACATGTGAAACACTTATGCATACATGTGAAACACTTGTTCGTACATGTGAAACAATTGTGCATACGTGTGAAACATTTGTGCATATATGTGAAACACTTGCGTGTACATGTGAGACACTTGTGGATACTTGTGAAACACTTGCGTGTACATGTGAAATACTTGTGCATACATGTGAAACACTTGATCATACATGTGAAACACTTGTGCATACATGTGAAACACTTCTCCATACATGTGAGACACTTGTGCATACATGTAAAACACTTGCTCGTACATGTGAAACACTTGTGCATACATGTGAAACACTTGCTCGTACATGTGAAACACTTGTGCATTCATGTGAAACACTTGTGCAGACATGTGGAACACTTGCTTGTACATGTGAAACACTTGCTCGTACATGTGAAACACTTGTGCATACATGTGAAACACTTGTGCATACATGTGAAACACTTCTCCGTACATGTGAGACACTTGTGCATACATGTAAAACACTTGCTCGTCCATGTGAAACACTTGTGCATTCATGTGAAACACTTGTGCAGACATGTGGAACACTTGCTTGTACATGTGAAACACTTGCTCGTACATGTGAGACACTTGTGCATACATGTAAAACACTTGCTCGTACATGTGAAACACTTGTGCATACATGTGAAACACTTGCTCGTACATGTGAAACACTTGTGCATTCATGTGAAACACTTGTGCAGACATGTGGAACACTTGCTTGTACATGTGAAACACTTGCTCGTACATGTGAGACACTTGCGCGTACATTTGAATCACTTGCTCTAACTTGTGAAACTCTTGAGCATAAAAGTGAAACACTTGCTCGTACATGTGAAACACTTGCTCATACATGTGAAACATTTGCTCATATATGTGAAACATTTGCTCATACATGTGAAACACTTGCTCGTACATGTGAAACACTTGCTCATACATGTGAAACACTTGCTCGTACATGTGAAACACCTGCTCGTACATGTGAAACACTTGCTCATACATGTGAAACACTTGCTCGTACATGTGAAACACTTGCTCATACATGTGAAACACTTTCTCGTACATGTGAATCACTTCACATGTACGAGCATGTGAAACACTTGTGAAACACTTGTTCGTACATGTGAAACACTTGCTCGTACATGTGAAACACTTGCTCATATATGTGAAACATTTGCTCGTACATGTGAAATACTTGCTCGTACATGTGAAACACTTGTGCATACATGTGAGACACTTGCACGTACATGTGATTCACTTGCTCTAACTTGTGAAACACTTGTGCATACATGTGAAACACTTGCTCATACATGTGAAACACTTGTGCATACATGTGAAACACTTGCGCGTACATGTGAATCACTTGCTCTAACTTGTGAAACACTTTTGCATACATGTGAAACACTTAGGAATACTTGTGAAACACTTGCGTGTACATGTGAGACACTTGTGGATACTTGTGAAACACTTACTCGTATTTGTGAAACACTTGTGCATACATGTGAAACACTTGTGCATACATGTGAAACATTTGCGCATACATGTGAAACACTTGCGTGTACTTGTGAGACACTTGTGGATACTTGTGAAACACTTGCGTGTACATGTGAAATACTTGTGCATACATGTGAAACACTTGTGCATACATGTGAAACATTTGTACATACATGTGAAACATTTGCGTGTGCATGTGAGACACTTGTGGATACTTCTGAAACACTTGCGTGTACATGTGAAACACTTGCGCGTACATGTGAATCACTTGCTCTAACTTGTGAAACACTTTTGCATACATGTGAAACACTTGTGGATACTTGTGAAACACTTGCGTGTACATGTGAGACACTTGTGGATATTTGTGAAACACTTACTCGTATTTGTGAAACACTTGTGCATACATGTGAAACACTTGTGCATACATGTGAAACATTTGCGCATACATGTGAAACACTTGCGTGTACTTGTGAGACACTTGTGGATACTTGTGAAACACTTGCGTGTACATGTGAAATACTTGTGCATACATGTGAAACACTTGTGCATACATGTGAAACATTTGTACATACATGTGAAACATTTGCGTGTGCATGTGAGACACTTGTGGATACTTCTGAAACACTTGCGTGTACATGTGAAACACTTGCTCGTACATGTGAAACACTTGTGCATACATGTGAAACACTTGTGCATACATGTGAGACACTTGCACGTACATGTGATTCACTTGCTCTAACTTGTGAAACACTTGTGCATACATGTGAAACACTTGCTCATACATGTGAAACACTTGTGCATACATGTGAAACACTTGCGCGTACATGTGAATCACTTGCTCTAACTTGTGAAACACTTTTGCATACATGTGAAACACTTGTGGATACTTGTGAAACACTTGCGTGTACATGTGAGACACTTGTGGATACTTGTGAAACACTTACTCGTATTTGTGAAACACTTGCTCGTACATGTGAAACACTTGTGCATACATGTGAAACATTTGCGCATACATGTGAAACACTTGCGTGTACTTGTGAGACACTTGTGGATACTTGTGAAACACTTGCGTGTACATGTGAAATACTTGTGCATACATGTGAAACACTTGTGCATACATGTGAAACATTTGTACATACATGTGAAACATTTGGGTGTGCATGTGAGACACTTGTGGATACTTCTGAAACACTTGCGTGTACATGTGAAACACTTGCTCGTACATGTGAAACACTTGTGCATACATGTGAAACACTTCTCCATACATGTGAGACACTTGTGCATACATGTAAAACACTTGCTCGTACATGTGAAACATTTGTACATACATGTGAAACATTTGCGTGTGCATGTGAGACACTTGTGGATACTTCTGAAACACTTGCGTGTACATGTGAAACACTTGCTCGTACATGTGAAACACTTGTGCATACATGTGAAACACTTGTGCATACATGTGAAACACTTCTCCATACATGTGAGACACTTGTGCATACATGTAAAACACTTGCTCGTACATGTGAAACACTTGTGCATACATGTGAAACACTTGCTCGTACATGTAAAACACTTGTGCATACATGTGAAACACTTGCTCGTACATGTGAAACACTTGCTCGTACATGTGAAACACTTGCTCTTACATGTGAAACACTTGCTTGTACATGTGAAACACTTGTGCATACATGTGAAACACTGGCTCGTACATGTGAAACACTTGCTCATACATGTGAAACACTTGATCGTACATGTGAATCACTTCACATGTACGAGCATGTGAAACACTTGTGAAACACTTGCTCGTACATGTGAAACACTTGCTCATACATGTGAAACACTTGCTCGTACATGTGAAACACTTGCTCATACATGTGAAACAGTTGCTCGTACATGTGAAACACTTGCTCATACATGTGAAACACTTGCTCGTACATGTGAAACACTTGCTCATCCATGTGAAACACTTGCTCATACATGTGAAACACTTGCTCATACATGTGAAACACTTGCTCGTACATGTGAAACAGTTGCTCATACATGTAAAACACTTGCTCGTACATGTGAAACACTTACTCATACATGTGAATCACTTGCTCGTACATGTGAAACACTTGCTCGTATGTGTGAAATCAGTTGTGCTGCACAATATTTTTTATGGAAAATGTGATACATTGTATTTTTCAGGATTCACAGATGAACAAATACTTCAAAAGAACAGACTTTATTTGAAATAGAATTGATTGTAACATAAATATAACATTATAAAATTATATAAATGTAAAATGTTTTTATAACATGACAATGTAAAACACTTGCTCGTACATGTGAAACACTTGTGCATACATGTGAAACACTTGCTCGTACATGTGAAACACTTGTGCATAAATGTGAAACACTTGCTCGTACATGTGAAACGCTTGGTCGTACATGTGAAAAACTTGCTCATACATGTGAAACACCTGCTCGTACATGTGAAACACTTGTTCGTACATGTGAAACACTTGCTCGTACATGTGAAACACTTGTGCATACATGTGAAACACTTGTGCATACATGTGAAACACTTGTGCATAAATGTGAAACACTTGCTCGTACATGTGAAACACTTGGTTGTACATGTGAAAAACTTGCTCATACATGTGAAACACCTGCTCGTACATGTGAAACACTTGTTCGTACATGTGAAACACTTGCTCGTACATGTAAAACACTTGCTCTTACATGTGAAACATTTGCTTGTACATGTGAAACACTTGTGCATACATGTGAAACACTTGCTCGTACATGTGAAACACTTGCTCATACATGTGAAACACTTGCTCTTACATGTGAATCACTTCACATGTACAAGCATGTGAAACACTTGTGAAACACTTGCTCGTACATGTGAAACACTTGCTCGTACATGTGAAACACTTGCTCGTACATGTGAAACAGTTGCTCGTACATGTGGAACACTTGCTCATACATGTGAAACACTTGCTCGTACATGTGAAACACTTGCTCGTACATGTGAAACACTTGCTCGTACATGTGAAACACTCGCTCGTACATGTGAAACACTTGATCATACATGTGAAACAGTTGCTCGTACATGTAAAACACTTGCTCGTACATGTGAAACACTTGCGCATACATGTGAATCACTTGCTCGTACATGTGAAACACTTGCTCGTACATGTGAAATCAGTTGTGCTGCACAATATTTTTTATGGAAAATGTGATACATTGTATTTTTCAGGATTCACAGATGAACAAATACTTTAAAAGAACAGAATTTATTTGAAATAGAATCGACTGTAACATAAATATAACATTATAAAATTATATAAATGTAAAATTGTTTTATAACATGACAAAGGTTATGAATATAAACAAGTTACAATTAGTATTTTCATAATTATTATTTTAATATGATTATTTAATATTATAGGTATTTTAAATATTATAATACAATATTTTTTTTTTTTTTTTTTTTTAATATTTTATTTGTTGCATGTCATGTAAACTATAAACAGATAAATGTGCAGTTAAAATTGTTTAAAATATTTAAATAATTTTAAAATGCAAACAAAAGGAACACTATTTTACCGTTTTTGCATACCGTTTTAACAATCCTTTATGAAAATGTCACTCTGATGACAAAATGATACACCCTTGCACTTACACTTTCAGATTAGCAGCAACAGACTGGTGTACTTCATATAAAACACTACAGTTTTTAATTTTCGCTCTTTTTATTCGGTTCATCAGTTAGCATTCTGAAGCTCAATGCAACACTTAGTTTTTGTTCTATTTTTTATAGTCTGTTTCCAAAAATGGAAGTAATGAAAGTTTAAAATGACATCAACTCAATCCTGCACATCACAGTCCTATACTTTACAGTACAGTAACGAAAACATTTCTGCAATAAAAATTACATAGCATGGGTGGCAGGTATTACTCAAAACACACAACTACAGGCTTTTGTGGGGCTCAGCGGGCCCCGGCTCTATCAGCAGGAGCCTGACGTCAGCCGGGCCTGAGATGATAAGGGGTCCGGTGGAGCTCAGGGGGGTTTAGACTAACAGAGACAGTCTGGATAAGAGCTGAGACTGATAAGAGCCCAGTCTGTGGAGCCCTATTGTTCAGAGGATCCTCCACAAGCCTCTTATTATGACACGTATGATTGTTGACTGTGTGTGTGTGTGTGTGTGTGTGTGTGTCAAGTCAAGTCAAGTCACCTTTATTTATATAGCGCTTTAAACAAAATACATTGCGTCAAAGCAACTGAACAACATTCATTAGGAAAACAGTGTCAATAATGCAAAATGATAGTTAAAGGCAGTTCATCATTGGATTCAGTTATGTCATCTCTGTTCAGTTTAAGTAGTGTCTGTGCATTTATTTGCAATCAAGTCAACGATATCGCTGTAGATGAAGTGACCCCAACTAAGCAAGCCAAAGGCGACAGCGGCAAGGAACCGAAACTCCATCGGTGACAGAATGGAGAAAAAAACCTTGGGAGAAACCAGGCTCAGTTGGGGGGCCAGTTCTCCTCTGACCAGACGAAACCAGTAGTTCAATTCCAGGCTGCAGCAAAGTCAGATTGTGCAGAAGAATCATCTGTTTCCTGTGGTCTTGTCCTGGTGCTCCTCTGAGACAAGGTCTTTACAGGGCATCTGTATCTGGGGCTCTAGTTGTCCTGGTCTCTGCTGTCTTTCAGGGATGTAGATGTCCTTTCTAGGTGCTGATCCACTATCTGGTCTGGATACGTACTGGATCCGGGTGACTGCAGTGACCCTCTGATCTGGACACAGACTGGATCTGGTGGCTACGGTGACCTCGGAATAAGAGAGAAACAGACTAATATTAGCGTAGATGCCATTCTTCTAATGATGTAGCAAGTACATCGGGTGTTATGTGAAGTGTTCCCGGTTCCGGTTTACCTAATTAATGCAGCCTAAAAATCCTTTAACGGATTTGGATATTAAAAGCATATTAGTATGTTATGTGTAAGCCAGGTTAAAGAGAAGGGTCTTTAGTCTAGATTTAAACTGCAAGAGTGTGTCTGCCTCCCGAACATAGTTAGGTAGGTTATTCCAGAGTTTAGGCGCCAAATAGGAAAAGGATCTGCCGTCCGCAGTTGATTTTGATATTCTAGGTATTATCAAATTGCCTGAGTTTTGAGAACGTAGCGGACGTAGAGGATTATAATGTAAAAGGAGCTCATTCAAATACTGAGGTGCTAAACCATTCAGGGCTTTATAAGTAATAAGCAATATTTTAAAATCTATACGATGTTTGATAGGGAGCCAGTGCAGTGTTGACAGGACCGGGCTAATATGGTCACACTTCCTGGTTCTAGTAAGAACTCTTGCTGCTGCATTTTGGACTAGCTGTAGTTTGTCTACTAAGCGTGCAGAACAACCCCCCAATAAAGCATTACAATAATCTAACCATGAGGTCATAAATGCATGGATTAACATTTATAGATATACAGTGGGTTTTTGACGTTTTTCTTAGTGGGTTTGTGTAACTGGAGCTGGTTAGAGGTCATGAGGCCCTCGTTAATAGCACAAAACCACTGAAACCACACAAAACCTGATTATGATGATGTGTCACAACTGCGTAAGCGCTAATAACGGCAATAAATATCTTCTCAACCTCATTCTCTTCACCCATAACTCTGTACTGTTGGTTAGTCGAGCCTACTAAATCGATTTCCATTTTAAATCTTAGCCCAGAAATAATGCACCGACTGAAACCTGTTGCATATTACATTTGATGCACCGATCTTAATTACTATTAGGAGCTACTAGCGCTGATAGTGATAAAGGAACCCCCCAGCACCATTTTCACCATTACAGTTTTTGCCTATTGCTTACACAATTTTTGCAGAATGTGGCTCATTATGTCAAAACTCTACACACAAGCTAATCAGACAAAGCACTTGGAGATTAAAAACTTACATCTATGCCATAATGAAACACTCCAAAAATTTAATTCTTGCAACAAAACCAAACACACAAGCACCATCTGAATTACTTGTTTATATCACCAGCAACACACTGATTAAGGGCTTTATTTAAAACACTGCGGTCTTTGTGTTTCTATTTTTATTGTCTAGGTACTGGATCCGGGTGACTGCAGTGACCCTCTGATCTGGACACAGACTGGATCTGGTGGCTATGGTGACCTCGGAATAAGAGAGAAACAGACTAATATTAGCGTAGATGCCATTCTTCTAATGATGTAGCAAGTACATCGGTTGTTATGGGAAGTGTTCCCGGTTCCGGTTTACCTAATTAATGCAGCCTAAAAATACCTTTGGATTTGGATATTAGAAGTGTACTAGTGTGTTATTTGTAAGCCAGGTTAAAGAGATGGGTCTTTAATCTAGATTTAAACTGCAAGAGTGTGTCTGCCTCCCGAACAATGTTAGGTAGGTTATTCCAGAGTTTAGGCGCCAAATAGGAAAAGGATCTGCCGCCCGCAGTTGATTTTGATATTCTAGGTATTATCAAATTGCCTGAGTTTTGAGAACGTAGCGGACGTAGAGGATTATAATGTAAAAGGAGCTCATTCAAATACTGAGGTGCTAAACCATTCAGGGCTTTGTAAGTAATAAGCAATATTTTAAAATCTATACAATGTTTGATATTGCATTACAATAATCTAACTAAGGAAAGATTGTGATCAAATAGCACACCTTGGTTCCTAACTGGTGACGAAGAATTGACAGAGCAACCATCAAGTCTTAGACAGTGTTCTAGGTTATTACAAGCGGAGTTTTTAGGTCCTATAATTAACACCTCGGTTTTTTTAGAATTTAGCAGTAAGAAATTACTCGTCATCCAGTTTTTTATATCGACAATGCATTCTGCTAGTTTTTCAAATTGGTATGTTTCACTGCACCACGAAGAAATATAGAGCTGAGTATCATCAGCATAACAGTGAAAGCTAACACCATGTTTCCTGATGATATCTCCCAAGGGTAACATATAAATCGTGAAGAGTAACGGCCCGAGTACTGAGCCTTGAGGTACTCCATACTGCACTTGTGATCAATATGATACATCTTCATCGCTGCTATGAATTGATGGCAAAACAAAACAATTACTGGATAAATTGCTATTGGGAAGAAAAAAAACATGCCCCGACGACAGATTAAAGCCTTCTTCAGCTATGTAGATGAATTTATATGGCAGTTCAGTGGCATCCAAATCCAGCACTGTCTTTAACAGAAAGTATATATACAGTAACTACAATGTACAATTGTCTTTTCACACAAGTAGGGGCTGGTTTGGGTCAATATAGACAAAAACTACGAGCTACAAGCAGGACAGGTGGCAGCAGAAACCCTCATTCCCACATCACCTGAACATAATCATGGTGCAGATCCTTGACCCTGACACTGTTCCTCTCAAATGGCACCCTGTACAATTGCTTCATTCTGAAGTTATGTTTCTGTAGGATGCGACTTAATGTAGAAATGCTGACCCTGCTGATATTGTTGAATACATTTCTATTTGCAATTATGTGTTGTTGCAACTCACAAACTTGGATTGCATTATTTCCTCGCACCATTTCAGTGATGGTGTGTGAGAGAGAGAGAGAGTGTGAATGTGAGTGATTGTGTGTGTGTGTGTGTGTGTGTGTGTGTGTGTGTGTGTGCGTGTGTGTGTGTGTGTGTGTGTGTGTGTGTGTCTGTGTCTGTGTGTGTGTGTGTGTGTGTGTGTGTGTGTGTGTGTGTGTGTGTGTGTGTGTGTGTGTGTGTGTGTGTGTGTGTGGTGTGTGTGTGTGTTCAGTTCTTATCAGTGTTTCTCTCGTCCACTGGTTCAGTGTTTGTTCGGCAGTCAGACTTTAACCCGTTCTTATCTGAGGGTGAGGTTCTGGATGCCCCCCTCTCTCTCGCTCTCTGTCTCTCTCTCTCTCTCTCTCTTCATGTATTGTATAAATAAACACAGGCAATAAAAAACCAAGAGAGGGTAATTCAGAATTAATCCCCTCTCGGGATGAATCTCAAAAAACGTGATCAAATTTTTATATTTAGGATTTCTTGTAATGTTTCAAAATTTTTAAACAAAGATATGTATTACATTTCTTCAGGAAAATGATTCCTATTTTATGACTTTTGTTTGTTTGTTTTTAATTCTTTCATATTGGTATTACACTTGGATGTTTTTATTTTCGTTAGAGATGGACAAATAATTGTATATTATAAATTACTGTAATGCATTTAAAGAAAAAACAACAAGTACTGCCTTGATGCAATTATATATATATATGCTGTAAAACTTTTTATTTACATAAAATATGTGTGTGTACTGTGTATATTTATATGTATATATAAATAGACAAACATACAGTATGTATTTTGGAAATATTTACATGTATATACATTTATATTCTTATATTTTATATTACATTTACATTTTTTTAATATATAAACAACATATTTTTATTAAATATATACATGCATGTGTTTGTATTTATATATACATAATAAATAAACACAATGTACACACAAATATATTATTTAAACAAAAACGTTTATTTTAATTTATTAATCGTTTTTTAGCACTTATATATATTTATAGAATTTGCATTCAACATCATAAATCGGATTCATAAACAGTATATTTTCTGCATGATTCCCCCTTTAGGGTTTTTAAGACGGACTGTGAACCGCTGTGTTAGTGAGAGCGCATCCTGTGATTGGTCAGAAACGAGCCAATCACAGAGGCCGGAGTTCTGTGACCTCTCTATCACAGTGTGTGATGATCCTGATGGTGAAAGCTGATTGGCTGTAAACACGAGAGGTTAAGATAACGCTGATTTGTGTTCGTTGAGGTCAGATGTGCTTTAAACATCAGTGTAAAGCAAAGAGAGCCGATCTACAAACACTCTACAACAACACAAACACACTCAAGCCATTACACACCGTCCTTAAACCTATTACACACATCGTAATTCATACCGACAGAGTAATCTCATCTAAATATCAACTTTCTGATTCCTCTCCTAAAGTTCCCATTGAGAACTTATAAATGCGTATTTCGGTGTCTTGACAAACCTGAGCACAGTTTGATCTCATCTGAAACTCCAAAGCAGAAACGTAAGATTATTTGCAAGAGAACATTCTGAAAAGCTAGACACCCAAATGTTAGCGTCCCAATGTTTTGCATTTATTATATAATGATGATCTCATGTTTACAAGTCTGAGAAGAATTTGAGACGTTGTCGAGATCTCTTCTGAGGAGACGTTACTCTGGTATTTTCGCAGTAGAAACATAACTTGAAATATCATTTCAAGACTCAAAAATAAGAGTCAAAACTCAACACCTTGGCAACATTTAGTCTAATTTCTCTGTAGGAGAAACATCTGAGACATTAAAGAGATTTTCTTAGCAACTTCCCATGTGATTGTTCAGATTGTAATCCGATAATCCTCTCCAATTCTGTCACACTTGTAGATGTGATGAGGTAATCAGAGCAGCTCTGCAAACACACACACACACACACACACACATGTTCACAGTGACAGATAGAAGTGATCAAACACACTCACACTTGAGCGCCTCTGTCTATAGACACTCACACGTCTCTCTGTCGGCCTGATTCTGAGAGGATTGGTTCGGAGAGATAAAACGCAGTCCAGATAAGAGCAGAGATCGTTCCTGAGAGAGACGTCATTGATCGCTCTTAATTTCATCACATACACACGACATGCCAACAAACACACAGAGGTCAAACATGATGCTCAGCTGCATCTGAAAAGATCTTCAGCCAGAGGTGGGATTCATTCGAGGTATTAAAGATCACTTTTTGCTTATAGACATTAAAACAAGTACTCAGAATAGTCACATACCTGCAAAGCCTGTGTGTGTGTGTGTGTGTGTGTGTGTGTGTGTGTGTGTGTGTGTGTGTGTGTGTGTGCGTGCGTGTGTGTGTGTGTGCCACTTGTTTTGAGCCGTTTCCTCATTTCTCAGGTTTTGTCCTCAGCGTCCATGTCTCGTTCTGTCAGTGTTTTCCGTCTGATCCTCCGATGGATGCTCTTTTGAAATGCTCTTCCTGGAGACAGGGGGTCTGGCTGCGCTCTGACCCAGAGGAAGAAGGGCCATGCGGGGCCACCGACCCCGTCCTGAGCCCAAGAGTCTACACAGAGACACACAAGGACGTGCATCCATCAGAGAACGGCTAAATCATAATGCATCATATTGCTGCCTTTATTTTGGACTGCCTGCATGTCAGGAGTGCATTAGCGATGCCTCTGGGCCAAACGTATGCGAGTACGTGAATTCAAAGTCTTCTAGCTATAGAGTTGAATTGCAAGATTTGTTAGAATGCAAATGCACCGCAAATTTTGCAAAATTAATCAACATGCAAATTTTTAAAAATAAATCCACATATTCATAGAATCAAAGGAAGCCCAGGTTAAAAAGAAGCAAGGAAAGCATGCATAAACTTAATAAAATTAATATCTTGAGTGCAACTGCATAACAGCACACTAAAAAACATTTAATCACAGTATTACCTTCATAACTACACCCTGGCAGCCTTTTAGCAATATTATATTACATATTATATATATCTTACATATTTGTATCTTTTGAAACCCAGAAATGAATGCTATGTACATGTAAATACAACTCACATGTTGCATCATACTTGTGTAAATTGTCTCATTTTTCTCTTTTAATGCTCTAGGTTTGCAGACAGAAAGATGCTGATATTTATTATATATCACATTCCACTATTTAGATTTTCTGTCTTGCAACACGTTCAGTTCTCCAACAAACACACACTCCTCCCTAAAGTCGGTCTCATCTATGCTATCTGCTGTTTCTCCCCGTCTCTCCCTCTATCTGCTCTCATCTTCGTCAGCAAACACCTCGTTCATACTCACTCCGACAGAGTCTGGGCCCGAACGAATTACACAGGCGCGTCTGAGACCCAGCGTTCAGATAATTCCCACATGCCTCAAACAAACACTCACACATACATAGACATCTCTTCTAGCAATAAAGGGATAGAAATAAAAAGCATATGTGACAAGAAAACCTCAGTGATGATGTTACTGTGGCATCCACCCACAACACCCAAAAATACAACTTACATTTTCTTCAAAAAGTGTATATACTAAGACGGATAAATATCAAATCATAGACCTCTGAACCAGTTCTGTCTTTTGTAACGTGATAATCTTCTTTTGCAAATCAATAACAATTTTATAGTTTCAGCAGATGATGTGAATTCTCGAAAACACTTGTATTGAAGAGGAGCAGAGGACCAGCCACAGAAAGTTTCCCATTGAGGACAGAGACGGAGACGCTGAGGAAGCTGGGAGCAATATGGAGGAGATCTGCTGATTTTCCAAGTATTCCAGAACCTGCTTAACTCAAACTGCATCCTGTCCTGCTTTGGACTCACTATCAATAATATCCTCTGTGAGACTGATGTGTGTGAGACTATTACCTGCACTACAGGAATCCAAGTCATTCACTCATTTTCTACTTAAAAGTTTGACAAAATCTTTCAAATAAAGGATTTTTTCATGTGTCTTACGAAGTGTTGTCTTTTTATACCAGCAGTTTTGTACGTTTTTGTAAAGCTTTCCTTTATAATGCAGTATGAACATGTACGCTGCAATGCTTTGTATCTTTTCATAAATAATAGTAACCAAAGTTACAATGCATTATAATACTTGAAGATATGTTAGTTATGTGTTTTAATGCATTAGTAATATAGTCGAACCAAAAATTCTTCAGACACCATTTTATTTATTTATTTTTTTACTAGTGCGTGCAGGACACTATTGTTCATAAATGTAGTGAGGAAAGCAAAATTAAGTGAACTGTAACACATAAAACACATCATAGAGTGAACTAGCAGTATAAAATAAAATGGTGCATTGCATCAAAACTCTAAACACTGATTATGCATTCAGATTTTTTCTTATTAAACAATACAATGCAATGTTTTAAAAAGAAAACAACAAGTGTGTCCTCACACTGCTAGCGGATGTTCTGTGTGAAAGTGGTCTGGATATCTTTGCGGAAGGCTCATATCGACACGGATCATTGTAAAGGAAATGGACAGCATGAAAGTCTCGGGTTGTTTATAAAAAACAGCGAAATGACAGTAAAAAAAATGTGTCATTGAAAACAACACCAGTGATACTTCCGACAACCGTGACGTCAGCGATGCGCGGGACATCAATCATATCCATCACTCGTCTCTTCCTGCACGTTTTAGACATATAAACGTATTAATACATAGAATGTTTTAGATCAATTTCAAGGCATGCATTCCTTTATCAGAGTTTTTAATCCGGAAAGACCTAAAACTCTTCCCCGCTTTTCTCTTGCTTCTCTTCTCCTTTGCTTGTCAGTTATCACGTCACATTTAAGTAATTCAATCAAATCATTTATCGAAGGTCTCAAATTTATGCTAATTTCTTGCAATACTGGAATATTTGTGTGTGTATGTGTGATTTTTTTATAAATTTAGTTAATATTTATTTAATTTTTTTTTTTATTATTATAAGATCAGTTTTTTGTGGCGTTCTTTAAAGAACATGTTTTTATATGTTTAAGTTTTTATATGACCCTATTTAGTTCAATGAAATCCTTATTTTTGTAATTGGAATCTCAGAATTAATTCTCATGTGCAAATAAATGCTATAGATACGTGCTCGAGACGCACTGGATAGTTTGTCAAATCTGCAAAAAAAAAGAGTCATTATTACAGCTTTAACTTTATGTTATTGATTTCGTTTGTGAACCGGGTGTGATGGAGCAGATATAATGGGAACATGTTGTTGTTCCTGTTAACGAGGTCGGTGACCCGAGCAGGAATCAGATGCGCGTTACTGGAGGCGGAGAGATTGGGAGGAGTGAGACCATACACCCTCATCATCCTCCGCTAACGCCAAGTCAAGCGAAGCAGAAAATGCTCCCAGCGGGCGCAGGGTGAACTCAGCCCGGTAAGAGCGACGCCGATGCCCCCGTCCTCGCGAGTGGCGCGATCGCTCACCTGTGGACATGTATCAAGGTGTAGCGATGACCGCAAACCACGGACCAGCGTCTTACGAGCCCGGGTTCCTGCATAACGCCGCGGCTTCGCCAGTGTACGTGACACCCACCCGGGTCACCCCGATGATCCCGGCGCTGCCGTACCTCCAGACGCCGCAGCAGAGCAGCCCGGTGTCCGCGCACTCGGGATGGGCGCAGGCGGGCGCGGACACGGTCGCCTCTTACAGCTCCACCGGCGGCCAGCATCACTCTCCGGTCTCCAGGTTCACGTTCTCCACGAGCACTCCGTTGAGCTCCGGGGTCGCGGCGGCGCGGGAGACGGTGAGTTACTCCGGCCCGCTGAACATCTCCGCCGGCGGGAGAGAGCACTACGGTTCGCGCGGTCTGAGCGGATCCTATCACGGCGGATACCCGGCTTACATGAGCCCCAACATCGGCGGCTCTTGGGCGGCGTCGCACTTTGACAGCTCCGTGCTGCACAGCCTCCAGAGCGGCGGAGCGCCCGGGCCAATGCGCCACCACAGTCTAGGTGAGAATTCAGAATGATTTCAGGATTTTGTATTTTTTTAAATAAATAAAAATAAAATAGAGTTGACTCAAAAATTGCTAGCAGGATAAATTTCACAGAAAAAAAAAGAAAGAAAAACGCTCTTGAAAATAAAGGAGCTTCATGATGCCATCGAAGAAGCTTTTCTGGTTCCATAAAGAACCTTTAACTTCTAAAGAAACTTTCTGTTTCACAAAAGCTTGTTTGCTTCGAAAGAAGTTTCTTCAGATTATAAAAACATGAGGAAGAGATGCTTTTTTTGACTGAATGGTGCACGAAGAACATTTTAAGCACCTTTATTTTTAAGAGTGACTATGAACATGCAATTCTGAAGCAGAAAGACTTCAAAGAAATCTTGTGAAGCTTACTCCATTATTACTCAAAAAAAAAAAACATTGATGTATTTTAAAATTAGGTTGAAATGTTAGAAAGAAATAGTCATCGATGGTTTGAGCTTGATGTGCATTTGTGGTTGCACGTGTCATTCTAGGAAGCTTAAATGAGAGTTTGCACGACACTATCATTCATCATCTGATATGAGAATATGATTCAAATGAAACGAAAGTAAAACATACAGGTGATTTAACGCTTATGCGCTGCTCATTTTTACTTGTTTCCGGCCTGGGTTTATTTTGATGAAATTTTAAAATCTCCAAACTCGCTTATAAATATTATTAATAATAAAAATAAAAATAAATGAATAAAAGTGCATTATTTTTTCATATGTTCCGTTTTGAAACCGTGTGGGTGTAAAACTAAACAGTAGGCTAAATATGATTTCCTATAATAATAAGTTACATTTATTTTCTGTTTCTTTTCTGGAACAATTGATTATCAGAATAATGAACGTGGTGAAATCTAAATTAAGTTTCGCCATTTATGGCTATAAACATCAGCTTTTAGAAAAATATATACTGTCTTTTGATCATTTGGGCTGAGTTTTTATTATTATTATTATTATTATTTATTAATGCTAAGAAACATTACGGAGTTTACAGTTTATAATAAACAGTTTTTACATAATGAGCCGAGAATTTAGATGATGTCACTCTGATCGAAT
The DNA here is from genome assembly GCF_963082965.1 of Carassius carassius. Taxonomy (NCBI): domain Eukaryota; kingdom Metazoa; phylum Chordata; class Actinopteri; order Cypriniformes; family Cyprinidae; genus Carassius; species Carassius carassius. The sequence goes on from NC_081781.1 coordinate 1,115,458, forward strand.
CATATAAATATGTATTGCAAAAAAAAATAATTAATAAAATAAATGTCGAGGATCTGAATATAGAACAAATACAACGCTATTCCTGAGAAAATGCGCAGCTGTCACTTTAAATAACTTTCACTGTTTGCAATATAATCTAATAAAGATCAACAGTTGATGTTATATTGAATAAATTACTGAATTGGCTTTACTATTATTATTTTATTATCAGCAGGGCCTGAAAAACTACGAAATAAATATTTTTTCCATAAGACTTTAATTTATTTTCTGTTTGAATCCTTTAAGCTCGAAGTGAAAATGCTTTTATGAGACACGACACAGGAAAAAAAAAAGTTTTAATTCGTATCCTGGGATCGTTTATAGTTATTTTAGGCATAATGTTATTATTAGGCTTATAATAGCCTATAAAGCATGCAAACACTATTTTTTTTTAGCTTTAATGAAATTGTTCCGCATTTGAAACATTTTGTTTTTTACATTTCATGATGTCATTCAAATCCCGAAAACAGATGATCATTTTATTTTTAAGTAACCTATGCTGTTTATTTTATGGCTATAAATAAATAATATTGTTATATCTGTCGTGTGTAGCCTAGAATAATTAGAACTATTTTATAGACTAAAATTAATTCATAATATATCAATATAAAAATATTATAAAATATATGAAATATGAATATGATATAACAGAATAAAAAATAAAGCTAAAATAAGTTTCTGATGTAAATTCTGTATACATAATACATCTGAATGATTAATAATGGTGATTTATGATTATTATTATGTTGCATTCGCTTTAGACGATTTTTAAAGAATCGCTTTTTTTTTTTTTTTTTTTTTTTGCATGTTGTTCTAATGATCAAATTCAGCATAATATGGTTAAAAAAAATCATAGCCTGAATGCACTGTGAGTCGCTTTGGTTAAAAACGTCTAAAATGCATTAAAAAAATAAATAAATTCTTACAGAAAGCTAAGTGTAAGTAAAAAAAAACTAAACACAGCAAAGCGTGGTTTCATGTAACAATGATTCCTATTCATCTGTGCCACGTGAGATTTATTTACATCAATAACTGCACACAAATCAGTATGATAAAGATTTGATTAGCAATCATTCCTTTCATTTTATAGTTATATTGTTGTGCAGAGAGAGACATAATCAAGATAAATCATGTTTGCCTGAGATATTAAATAAACTCAGATTTTTCATTAAACTATAAGAGTAAAGTGAGCTTTGTGGTGATCATGTGTTATTAATGAACCTAGACACAAGCTTGACTTCGTTTGTCTTTCTTGGGTTTGTTTTCAGTCTTCCGTGTTTTTGGGAGCTTTTGTGCAGCTTATGATTAGTTTCTGCATTTTTGTGCAAACATTTTAAAAACATTATTTCTGAATGTTCTCTGAACGGTCAAAATGTACAGTATGCATGATTTAAAATGCAAACGTTAAAGGAACGATTTTACAAACATGAACAATGTATAAATAATGATTTTGTGCATTTTAAGAATATTATTAAAGACCAGAGATTGCATTAAGTGTACATCTATTTTATTTTGCACAGTTTTATTATTCCAGCTTTTTTTCAGTGTGTGCATAAAGTTTTTTTTTATTTGTAATTTTTTTTACTTTTTATTGTTGCTTTATCTATTTTATGCTTCTCTGTTTTATTATTGCAGTTTTAATTTTTTATTTTCCACAATTTTTTTATAATCGTTACTAAATAATAAATGTTTTATTATTTTAACTTTTATTTTGCACTGTTACTATTGCAAATATATATGTATATATATATATGTATATATATATAAATATATATATATATATATATATATATATATATATATATATATATATATATATATATATATATATGTATATATATGTTATATATTTTTTCTAATTTTAATTTAATTTATATATATATTTTTTCTGTTTTATTATTCAGTCTTTAATGGTGATTAATCTAGTTTTTATTTTAATTTTTTAGCTTTGAAAAAATGTTTTAAAACTTTGGTTCAAGGTTCAAAGTTTACTATAAATTGCCCAGAAAGCAATCTGTGTGTGTGTGTGTGTGTGTGTGTGTGTGTGTGTGTGTGTGTGTGTGTGTGTGTGTGTGTTCTCAAAGCATTTGCAACTTGCTGAAAAACAGAACACTGCAATAAAAAAATTATAAAAAAAAACACTGCAATATTAAAAAAGTACAAAATAAATCAGCAATAATACAAAAAATAAAAATAAATACTGCAAAAAAAACAATAGGTATACAATTACTTTTTCTAAACACTAAAAATATCGCAATAATAAAAAAATATGAAACTTTGTTATGTGTGTCTCTGATGGATCTGTGATGACTTTCTGGTTCTGTGCTGTGGTCAGAAAGGTGTTGATTTATGATGCTGAATGAATGTGACAGAAAGCGTACAGCTTGTTAAAGGTGTTTGAAAGCCTGAAGAATGGTTGAGTGAGAGAGATGATTGATTATGCCTCTGCCTCATTTGTCCACATTGGTCCATGGTTCAGTGTTGTAGTTAAGGGCCCCTCAGGGGCCGTCTGTCATGTGATTAGCAGAGACACTGCAGAGCTCCACACACTGGTGAGCAACAGCGCCTCCTGCTGATCAGGAGAGTCAGCTGCTTTGATTCACAACTCAAAAGCTACACTTCTCATTTTTTTGTCAAAAATGTATGACTCTTTTTATTTTATTTTGCACTATTTTATTGCAGTGTTTATTTTAATTTTTTACTTTACACTTTATTATTTTATGCATTGCTTATTTTGCACTTTTTATTATTGCAGTTTGTTTAAATTGTTAATTTTCCACTGGTTTTTATCATTGCAGTCTTTTCAGTGTTTGCAGAAAGTTTGCTTTTTATTTTGCTTTTTTTTTTACTACCACAGTTTATATATTTTTATTTTGCATTTTAGTATAAGTGCATTGATTATATTTATCTATTTTATTTTGTACTGTTTTATTAATTTAGTGTTTATTTTTCTTTTTTATTTTGCACTCTTTTTATTATAACAGTTTTTCCCTGTGTATGGAAATTGTATTTTTTGTTTTGCATTATTTGTTATTATTGCATTAATTTTATTTATCTATTCATTTTTTCAGTTTTATTATTACAGTTTTTTTTTAGAGTTTGCAGAAAGTTTTTAAAGTATTTTTTTGCAATGTTTATTTTTCACTTTATTTGACACTATTTTTATTGTGGTGTTTATTTCTATTTCTATTTCTATTTCCTCTCCAGTGATTGCAGAAGGTTTATTTCTTTTTTATTTAATTATTTAATGGCACTTTTTTAATCATTGCAGTTTTTAGTGTCTGCAGCAGAGTTTTGCAACTTAAAATATATATATATATGTAACTATTAAAGCTCCAGAGCCTGGATGCTTTTCTTCAACACAGCAGATAAAAGCGTCTTTGTGAACTCATTAGTGTGTGTCTGTTCTGCTCAGAGTTGCTGGATGATTTGGCTGAGGGTCGTGAGTGTGTGAACTGCGGGGCGATAGCTACTCCTCTGTGGCGGCGGGACGGGACGGGTCATTATCTGTGTAACGCCTGCGGTCTCTATAACAAGATGAACGGGATCAACCGGCCGCTCATCAAACCTCAGAGACGACTGGTGCGTTTCACCCACATTCACAACATCAGTCTCCCTCTGTCAATCTTTCTATTTCAACCGTAAAATCTATGTATGAGTCTAGTACACATAATGCGTAATAGTAAGTATAATACAGTACAGCTCATTAAACACGTTTTTAATCCTATTGACCTACCACAATTAATAACATTATTTATTGTCTATTTTGAATTTTGTTACATTTAAAAAACAATAATTAGTGCACAGGGTTATTTTTTGCCATTTTTAAATTATATATTTTTTTGGCATTACTTTTTATTATTGCAGCATTTTTTTATTATTATTGCAGAGTTTTCAGTTTTTGTAGCATATATATATATATATATATATATATATATATTTTTTTTTTTTTTTTTTTTATCATTATTGTAAGGTAACATTTTTTGTGCCATTATTATTTTTTTATTATTATTGCAATGTTTTTTATTTTGCACTTTTTATAGCATTGCAACGATAGATTTTTATTTTTTTAATTTTGCGTTACATTTGATTAATGCATTCTTTATTTTTAATTTTAGATTTTTATTGTAGTGTTAATTTTCTTTATCTTTTTATCTTTTATTGTTTGCAGCAAGGTCATTTTTTTATTTATTTTATTTATTTTTTATTACATTTTTTAAATTTTGCATTATTTTGTATTTTTTATTATTGCAGTGTTTTTTAATTTTGCACTATTTATAGCATTGCAAATTTTAGTTTTTATATTCCATGTTTGCAGCAATTGAAATTTTATTTTATTAGTGCAGACTTTATTTATAATTTTACATTTTTATTGCAGTGTTCATTTTTTATATCTTTTATCATTTGCAGAAAGGTCATTGTTTCTGCATTACTTTGTATTTTTTATTATTGCCTTGTTTTTTTTATTTTGCACTATTTATAGCATGGCAAAGTGTAGTTTTTATTTGCAGCATTTCTTATTTTACAATTTGTTCCCAACAAGTTTTTTTTTTTTTTTGCATTACGTTTTATTAGTGAAATCTCTTTTTATTTTTTTTTATATTGCAGTGCTTATTTTTGTTTTTGCATTTTTTTTTAATTATTGCAACATTTTCTTTGTTTCCAGCATTTTTTTTTTTTTTTTTGCATTACTTTGTAGCATTGCAGTGTTTAATTCAGGTTTGATTCAGATGTGAAGACCATCACTGACCCAGATGCTTTCTGTCTGTCTCCTGGTCAGTCTGCGTCCAGACGGATTGGTTTGTCCTGCACCAACTGTCAGACGACCACAACCACTCTCTGGAGACGTAACGCAGAAGGAGAGCCGGTCTGCAACGCCTGCGGACTCTACATGAAACTCCACGGGGTGAGACAGACTTAAGAAGACACCTCAATAATATATTTGCTAATTAACTTCACACTATGGCAATGCAAATGTACAGCTTTTGTGCCAAAACTCGCTGTTTAATCAGAATGAGTTTCTGCTCCTGTGTTCAGGTTCCTCGTCCTCCTGCCATGAAGAAAGAGGGAATTCAGACGCGCAAACGCAAACCCAAAAACTTCAGCAAGTCCAAACCTGGTGAGTGCAGAGAACTCTTATCATTAGCATTTAAAGTCAGAATCATGAGCGTGATGGAATCAGTGATGGTGACCTTTGACCTGTATGTGATTTCAGGGTCATCCGAGGGTCAGACGGCGTCCAGTGCTATGAACTCCAGTCCCACTGAAGAACCGCGGCCCATAAAGACGGAGCCGGACACTTCATCACTCTACACACACCAACACACACCGGTCAGAGAGCACAACACACACACTGGGACCGCACTGTGTCATTTACATTCTGTTATGAATATTCATTTTTAGGTAATTATTATAATTACTTGTATTGCTTATTTTATTTAAACAAAATTAGTATTATATATTAAATTTATTATTTGTAATTATAACCACTATAGCAAAACATGACCCTTTATATATAAAATATATTAAATAGTTTGTGTGTGCTTTGTAAAAAACAAATTATTTATTAATAAATATATATATTATACATTAATATTAAATATATGTATAGAATTTGTATTTATACATTTTATACATTTATAAATATTATAAACAAACCTTTAAATAGTACATATATTAAATATTTGTGGACATTCATGTATTCAGACATTGTTTCATCTCTTTTATGATTATTGTGCAGTTTATAAGTTCACATTAATTAAAAAATATGAGTATTTCTGGTAATTATAAATATGTAATGTAATTTAATATAATCCATACTGTTTTATAATATTTATGATTATATTAGAAATAACAATTGTGACAATAAATATAATACACATACATTATAATAACATATAATTACATTATATGTATTTAAATTAGTGCTGTCAAACGATAAATGGTGATTTTATTTAAATAAAAACAATTGTACTGTGTATATTTATTATTTATATATAACTACACACATATATATTTTGAAAATATTTACATGCATATTTATATTCATATAATTTATGTTATATATAAATGTATTTAATATATAATCGTAACATGTTTTTCTTAAAGGGGTCATATGATGTTGCTAAAACGAGTAAAGTTATTATTTTGTGCATTTGGTGTAATGCAATATGTTTATGTGGTTTAAGATTAAAAAAACACATTATTTTCCATATAATGTAGATTATTGTTTCTCTTCTAAGCTCCGCCTTCTGAAATGTGTTGATTTTTACGAAGCTCATCGTTCTAAAAAGTGAGGTGTGCTCTGATTGGCCGAATACCTCAAGCATGTGACAGAGATGTTACCCATGTCCTCATAAGTGATAAAGACAGTAACACACCATCTTTTCTTTGTGCATCCAGGTCTCTGTATTCCCGTCGTATCTGGGAACGCCAAGCTCAAGTTCTGCTCTCAAACTTTCTCCAAGTGGATCTTCCGGCTCCAAAAGCGAAGTGTGGAACAGCTTTATTCTGGGATAAGATCCCGAGATCCTCCTGTGACAGCGAGCTCGGAGCAGAAGAACTGCCAGAACCAGTGAGCATCAATGATGAAGTGACGATGCAGAACTATCTCTGATGTGTAGACAATCATGAAAAGATCCTCTTAGTACAGTGAGACCTGAATACTGTGATGCACATCAACAGATCAGTAGAAAACCCTGGACCTGATTCTAAAAGTGCTGTGAATCGCAGGAACCAAGACCCTTCAGTCCCAGAAGATCACGAGAACTTTATATAACCTGAATGTTCCCGATCACTGCCTGATGGACTCATAGCATGTGCTTCACTCCTCTTTAAGACATTGGTTTCATTCATTTTAAACCATTTGTGTAGCATTCTGTTAGTATAAATGAACGTGTTAGAGCAATAGCTCACCCAAAATAAAAAAAAATTGCTCCATCCAAGATCACGATGAGTTTGTTTCTTCATCAGATTTGGAGAAATGTAGTATGCATCACAGTGAATGGGTGCCGTCAGAATGAGAGTACAAACAGCTGATAAAAACATCACAATAATCCACAGCACTGCAGTCCATCAGTTAACATCTGGAGAAGACAAAAGATGAAACACATCCAGCATTAAGATGTTTTTAACTCAAATACATAGTCCATAATAACTCTTCCTCCAGTTTTGGTCTTCTCAAGACATTAACTGATGGACTGGAGTGCTGTGGATTATTGTGATGTTTTTATCAGCTGTTTGTACTCTCATTCTGACGGCACCCATTCACTTCCATTGCTGACACACTGATGCAATGCTACATTTCTCCAAATCTGATGAAGAAACAAACTCATCCTAATCTTGGATGACCTGAGGGGTGAGTACATTAACAACAGATTTATCTTTTTTTGGTGAACTATTGCTTTTTAAAAAATTCATAGTGGTATAGCAAGTTTCACACAGGCAAACAACACTTTTCTCAAATAAATGTAGTAATTGGATTTTGTTCCAATGTTTTTCCTCTCCCATATCACTCTGCTGTATTTTAATGGATACTTGTCTTTTTTCCTTCACACTATATCTGCAGGGAAACATTTATTTTATTTTGTTTTGTCATGATGAACATTCATGTTTATGAGCAGATAAGAACTTGCAATATGTGAAGTGAAGTGACATTCGGCCAAGTATGGTGACCCATACTCAGAATTTGTGCTCTGCATTTAACCCATCCAAAGTGCACACACACAGAGCAGTGAACACACACACACTGTGAACACACACCCGGAGCAGTGGGCAGCCATTTATGCTGCGGCGCCCGGGGAGCAGTTGGGGGTTCGATGCCTTGCTCAAGGGCACCTCAGTCGTGGTATTGAGGGTGGTGAGAGAACTGTACATGCACTCCCCCCACCCACAATTCCTGCCGGCCTGGGACTCGAACCCACAACCCTTCGATTGGGAGTCCGATTCTCTAACCACCAGGCCACGACTTCCCCAACAGGAATATGTGAGCAGGAATATTGTGAGCAGGAATATGTTATTCCTGCTCACAATTGACCTGTTCGTTGTCCGCAAAGAAAATTCAGATTTGTTGCAGTTTAGGTTTTCATTGTTGATGGCATCCATTGTTGACATGAAATCTTTGCGTTAGCAGCCAGACGCACCAGCATTAGTTCACCAACTTCCTGTCTAGAAAGCCACTTCCTTGAAACTTTATGTAAAAAAATAACCCTCACCACAAATTTTACTTCCTTTTTAAATCTAAGAAAATCCCTTTTCCTGCAACTGAGCGCCTTTAAATGTATCTGATTTTTAATTCTTATATTTATTTCTATATAGAAAACAGGGTTAATGTTGGCCAGCTGAAAAACTTGTAAAGTTAATCTGAACTAATGCATCTGATCTCTCATTATACATCATTTATGATTTTCATTAGACAGTAAAGAAAACAGTCAAAATGTAATTATTTTCTTGTAGCAGCATTCTATAATATGAAATGTATATAACTGTATGTACGCGAAACAACTCACTCCATGTTTAACTGTTGTTGTGCCACACAACATCTGTGTGAAAATTTGATTAAACTGTTTGTAATTTCAGATTCAACTTTATTCTTTCACAGAGAACAAGTTTTTCTTTAACTGACCATAGCAATAAACTCAAATAACAATTTGACAATTAAAAACAACTGCCCTAATAATTTTTATTTGTCAAAGACTAAAGGCTCGTTCACATTATAGGAGCTATAACTATCACTATTATCACTATTACTATAACTATGAATATTACTATTATCACTATTACTATTACTATCACTATCACTATAACTATTATCACTATTACAATCATTATTATCACTATTACTATAACTATGAATATTACTATTATCACTATTACTATTACTATAACTATCACTATTATCACTATTACAATCATTATTATCACTATTACTATAACTATCAATATTACTATTATCAGTATTAAAATCACTATTATTAATATTACTTTTACTATTACTATTACTATCACTATCACTATTACTATTACTATTACTATTACTATTACTATAACTATAACTATGACTATTACTATCACTATTATCACTATTACTATAACTATGAATATTACTATTATCACTATTACTATTACTATAACTATCACTATTATCACTATTACAATCATTATTATCACTATTACTATAACTATCAATATTACTATTATCAGTATTAAAATCACTATTATTAATATTACTTTTACTATTACTATTACTATTACTATTACTATTACTATTACTATTACTATCACTATTACTATAACTATAACTATGACTATTACTATCACTATTATCACTATTACAATAACTATTATCACTATTATCACTATTACTATTACTATTACTATTACTATTACTATTACTATCACTATCACTATTACTATTACTATTACTATGACTATGACTATTACTATTACTATTACTATACCCTATTATCACTATTACAATAACTATTATCACTATTATCCCTATTATCACTATTACTATTACTATTACTATCACTATTACTATAACTATAACTATTACTATTATTGCTATTACTATTACTATTACTATTACTATTACTATCAATTTTATCACTATTACTATTACTATAACTATGACCATGACTATGACCATGACTATGACTATTATTGCTATTACTATTACTATCACTATTACTATTATCACTATTACTATCACTATTACTATCACTATTTCTATTACTATTATCACTATTACTATCACTATTACTATTACTATTATAACTATTACTATTACTATCACTATTACTATTACTATCACTATCACTATCACTATTATCACTATTACAATCATTATTATCACTATTACTATAACTATGAATATTACTATTATCACTATTACTATTACTATAACTATCACTATTATCACTATTACAATCATTATTATCACTATTACTATAACTATCAATATTACTATTATCAGTATTAAAATCACTATTATTAATATTACTTTTACTATTACTATTACTATCACTATCACTATTACTATTACTATTACTATTACTATTACTATAACTATGACTATTACTATCACTATTATCACTATTACTATAACTATGAATATTACTATTATCACTATTACTATTACTATAACTATCACTATTATCACTATTACAATCATTATTATCACTATTACTATAACTATCAATATTACTATTATCAGTATTAAAATCACTATTATTAATATTACTTTTACTATTACTATTACTATTACTATTACTATTACTATTACTATCACTATTACTATAACTATAACTATGACTATTACTATCACTATTATCACTATTACAATAACTATTATCACTATTATCACTATTACTATTACTATTACTATCACTATCACTATTACTATTACTATTACTATTACTATTACTATTACTATTACTATGACTATGACTATTACTATTACTATACCCTATTATCACTATTACAATAACTATTATCACTATTATCCCTATTATCACTATTACTATTACTATTACTATCACTATTACTATAACTATAACTATTACTATTATTGCTATTATTGCTATTACTATTACTATTACTATTACTATTACTATTACTATTACTATCAATATTATCACTATTACTATTACTATAACTATGACCATGACTATGACTATTACTGTAACTATTATTGCTATTACTATTACTATCACTATTACTATTATCACTATTACTATCACTATTACTATCACTATTTCTATTACTATTATCACTATTACTATCACTATTACTATTACTATTATAACTATTACTATTACTATCACTATTACTATTACTATTATCACTATTACTATCACTATTATCACTATTACTATCACTATTACTATCACTATTACTATTATCACTATTACTATCACTATTACTATTAATATCACTATTACTATCACTATTACTATTATCACTATTACTATCACTATTACTATTATCACTATTACTATCACTATTACTATTAATATCACTATTACTATCACTATTACTATTATCACTATTACTATCACTATTACTATCACTATTACTATTATCACTATTACTATCACTATTACTATCACTATTACTATTAATATCACTATTACTATCACTATTACTATTATCACTATTACTATCACTATTACTATCACTATTACTATTATCACTATTACTATCACTATTACTATTATCACTATTACTATCACTATTACTATTATCACTATTACTATCAATATTACTAATACTATTACTATTACTATTACTATTACTATTACTATTACTATTACTATTACTATGACTATTACTGTAGGCTAACAATGTGTTCTTGAATCCCTTTACATTTTTATTGTTGGCTACTGAAATGTAATAAGAACACATGCAAATCACAATATGTCACCCTGGACCAAAAACCAGTCATACAGGTCTTTTTCTTTTTAAATAGCCCTATAAATTAGCTTTCAATTGATGTCTGGTTTGTTAGGAGGACAATATTTGTCTGAGATGCAACTATTTGAAAATCTGGAATCTGAGGGAGCAAAAATAAATAAATAAATCTGAATATTAAAAAGAATCGTCTTTAAAGTTGTTCATATGATTTTTTAGCAATGCATATTACTAATAAAAAAAGTATTTATTTATTCACTTTAGGAAATGTACTAAATACCTTCATGGAACATGATCTTTACCTAATTTCCTAATGATTTTTGTCATAATAGACAAAATTTATCATTTTGATATCTTACAATGTATTGTTGGCTATTGCTACAAATGCTACTTATGACTTATTTTGTGCTCCAGTGTCAGATATGTAATGCAGACAAATAATGTTAAATTACAGTGGTTTTATATTATATAAAACCATTTTGGTCTTATAAGTAATTAAGTTAATAATTGTTATGCTTCAGCTCTAATTCGCAAACTGAGGTGACTCCGTTTCTTTGTATTTACCCCATCCCTGTGTTCGTAATACCAGAGCCGTTGAAAAACAGAGTTGCGACACTCCCATAGACTGCCATAGGAACTTTGGAATGCGGAAGTAACGCGTGTCGTGGAGCAGCCAATAGTTCCAAACACTGATAGTTCCAGCGCTGAACTCCACACATTTTCAATGTTTCTGAAGTAAGCTCGCTGGTAAATTGATGAAATCACTATATTTTCGACATTTGAACGCATTAGCCGACCTCTCATGAATCTATATAATAGTTGTATTTCATGCTGCCAGCTTTATTAATGTTTACTGGAGCCTGAGGTAGGTAGACTCTTAATCGCTGGTTAAGTAACAAACACTTAACTAATATTAGCTACCATAATCTGATGATGGGCTACATTTACCTCAAATTTTCTTCAAGTTCGTTGGCATACAACGTTTATCGTCGTTTATTAGATTTGTTGTTAAAGTGATTAACACTTGTTTGCGACCGTATTAGTACACCTGATTACAATTAACTTTAGCTAGTTTAACTAGAATTTTTGTTTTTTATTTATTTTTACTAGCTCAACTAGATAACATAGCTAACTTGTATCTTGCAAGGTTGTTCTTTGGTTTATTTAGTCATTAAAGTTACACAGACCGTTTGTTAGACAGTGCATTGTGATGATAGGATATGTTGCATAAATGTGGATGATCCCAGCAAATAAAAAATATAATTGCAAAAAGAAAGATTATTAATCTATTTTTAAATTGAAGAGGCTGACATGTGAAACCATTTGAGACTGACTTTTGACCAAAAAACTGAAGTCATGATTTTAATAGTTATTTAGAATACAGTGAAGAATTTCAGCTGCATAACTCATGTTCATTGCTCTTAAAATTTTTGATGAAAGAAGCACATGTACACTGCTGCTCTGGTAATTGGAGGAACAGGAAAATTGAGGACTGGTCAGCAATGTCACCCAAAGAAACTTACTGCAGCAGATGAAAGGCACATCATGCTTACCTGCCCTGCAATTAGAAGATGTCCAGCAGTACCATCAGCTCAGAGCTGCAGAAAACTGTTGGACCCTAGTACATCCATCTATTGTCTGGAGAAGTCTGGTCCGAAGTGGCTGGCCAATTCCTAAGAAGCAGGTTTTAAGACAACTTTGATTCACTTTTTTGATCCATTTCTAATTTTGACTACTCTATATTATATATACATTTATTTAATTATATATATATATATATATATATATATATATGTGTGTGTATAATAAACACATTACATATAGTGTTTATCTGTGTATGTGTGTATATATATATATAATTTATATACATATGTGTATATGTGTACACACAAACTCATTATATGTAAAGTATGTGTGTTTATGTACATATGTGTATATGCATGTGTGGGTGTGTGTATATATTTTCATTTGAAATGAATCTAAAGTTGTCATAAAACCTTCTTATTAGGACAAATTAGTTCTTAGGATAACTTTTTTTTTTTTTTTGTATGTGTATATATTATTAGTATACAGACATACTGTAGGTTAATATTAACAGTACACTTATGTTTCGGGAAGGTTTAGCCTATGTTTAGGGAAGGATGAAGGAGTTAACCATACTGAAATGAATCCCGTTAACGGTATTGTTATGGATCGTATTTAGGAAAAGAGAACACACTTTAAGTATAGTAAACACAGTAATCAGTTCATACGCGTTAATATTTGCCGGGAAAATGCTGTAATATAGTCGTTGCCGCCCGATCTTCCCTCCAAAATTAAACACAAAAACTGATTAATGCCGTGTTTCCGCCACTCCACAGGAAAAAATGCTATTATATGTATGTAATGCAAGTGTCAACGTAATAATCAATACATATTATTCGTCAATATGTGCCTATAATTGCTGCAAATATAGTTGAAGCTTGTCTGACCCGCTTAAAACCATTCAAACTGGTTGACAGCGCGGAGTTGTTTGGAACTATTGAGAGCTACATGAACCACGTGACAGCGTGGCGGCGAGATCAAAGAGTGTCGCAACTCTCATATTTAAGGGCTCTGCGTAATACCTCTCAATGTCATCATCAGCCTTGACCAATCAGCGCCTCGCATGAGCTCTGCGTCCATCCTACAGGCTACTGGGCGGGCCATCACACCAGACGCTCTCGCTTCTCATTGGCCGATGCGCTCTAAGCCCATGACGCCTCAGCCAATCAGAAGAGTCAGTCGATCGTGTGAGTGAGGGATTGTAGCTGCGCTGTTAGCTGATGCTGTCCTGGATCTCTAGAGAGTTTGAATGGAAATAGCAGCGCGTGAATTTCAGCTCACCTGTTAAGAAAAGCGTCCTCATAAACACACTGGCGAAAATGGACATCCTCAAGTCTCTAGGACACCCGGAAGAAATAATCAACCTCTTTAAATACAAATTAGGAGGCTGTAGTTCTGTAATGCCTAAATTGGATTATGTAAGTAAATGCATTTTAAGCATCCATCTCTAATATTCATTCCCTGTGCATGCATGTCCATGCACAATACATGTTTTGCATTTATCTGTCATTATGCACGTCAGATTTATTTATTACTGAGAATTAAAAGCATTAAATTTAAAGATGATTAAGCAGAGATTAAACTTTAATTGCATCAGCTGCAGTTTTGAAGATGTCACATTATTATGCTTTTCCAGCAAGCAGTGCATAAACGTGTCAGCATCAGATGGATTTGATTTAATCCTGGTTTGAAGATGAAGGTTAGTTTTACCAGACAGGAGAGCCAGGATTCGTCTTATATAATGAGCTTTGAGGACTGGAGGGTGAGACAGGGTGTTTGACAGCTAATCCACATCCACAATGACATTAGATAGATAGATAGATATCTTATTAATATAAGAGATTTGCATGGTGCATGCAAAGAATACATACCTCTATATTAGTTTGTATAAATGCAATTTATACTCATTTTAATATATGCCTATGCACTACTAGCCATAGGTTTGGACATGTGTGAAATTTGTAGATAAATATGAGAACATTCCATGTGTCAATGTCATTAAAAATTTACTTTTTTAATTTTTTATTTATTATTATACAGAGATATATTTGTAGAAAGAGCATGTTACATGAAGATATTTTGTCAATTTCCTACACTGTAAAAAAAATCTGTGAAATTTACGGTAAAATACTGGCAGCTGTGATTGCCAGAACTTTACTGTTAAAAATATGGTAGCAACATTTTAGGTTTTACAGACTTAAATTTACAATAAAATACAGAATTTAATTAACTGATCTGATGTTAATAAACCAACATATTGAAATACTAATGTCTGTTTTGAACCATTGTAATGTACTAATAACCACCAAACTCTAAACACCATCATGGTAACACACATTATACTGAAATAATGCAATAAACATTAATTTAACAACTTTAGATGAAAGATAAAACCCTAATGTAGCCTACACAACTGATAAGTTGATAACTGATAAAAAAAAAACTAAGAAGAAACATAATTATTTCAATAAAAAAACATCAAATAGGAAGTGTCATGCACGGAATTCTGGGAGATCCAATTTACAGTTTTTCACTGTAAATTCAACAATGACTTTTTCTTTTTCACTTCCAAAAACTGTAATTTTAACGTAATTTTACTGTACAATTACATTAAATGTAATTACAGTTATTAACCGTAAATGTAATTACAGTTATTCACCATATAGTATGGAAATTTACTGATAACCAATTAACAGGTTTTTACTGTAGCATTTTTACAGTCTTTTACAATAATTTTTACAGTGTACCGTAAATTTATCAAAACTTAATTTTTGATTAGTAATATGCATTGCTAAGAACTTAATTTGAACAACTTTAAAAGCGATTCATTTAGATTTTTTTTTTTTTTTGCACCCAAATATTGTTCTCAGTTAAAAATCTCGGTAAAAAAAAGAAAAAAAAAAGATCTTTGTGGTCGAGATGAGTTTTAATTAATTTTTTTATAATTATTATTATTTTATTTTCAAGTTTCGGTCACCACATTTGTCCCACACACAGTTAGGATCACTTTTCTGTTTTTTTAAAGTGTTGAAGAGTGTTTGAGTAGGTGTGTCCAGACATGACTCGACATGAAGTGCGGACTTGGCGAACTGCGCGGTATTCTGCAGTCGCTCTGAAAACATGCGCGTGCTTTATTGTTAATAACGGGGAGGAGAATAAATGTGCGTAAACCTCAATATGAGGTGAAACGCTCTTATATCAGATTACATATAGGCGTGCTTTAAGAACGTGTTCGGTTTCACTTCCCCTCTGGCGAATGGCTTTACTTAGAGTTTAACTGAAGTTTAAAAGTTGTGCACTGCTTGTAAACAGAAGCAGGAGCTGCAGGAGCTCGTTCGCTCATGGCTGTGGTCGGCGGTAAGAGCGCAGCGCCGTTCTCCGTGATCAAGCGCTCGTTGTCTCTGCGCTCGGTGCTCTCCGGCGGGCGGCGCAGTGCGCAGGAAGGGCGGCTGGTGACCCGTGCTTCTCACCCGCTCCGGACTCACCGACACCCCTCCTTTGTGTGCTTCTCCTGCCAGGACTCCATGAGCGAAACCCTGCGGACCTGCTACGCGTATCTGAACCAGACCAGCCGGAGCTTCGCGGCGGTGATCCAGGCCCTGGACGGAGAGCTACGGTAAGATCCGAGGGAGAGGCGTCACCAAACAACCGCTTTAGAAGCATATGCACATTTTGCACGCATTTACTTGTTTGCAATGTTCGTGGTTATATATAAATGACCTTGACGAGCATGTGTCTTCTTAAGAAGTTGCTCGAGCTGTGCATTTGTGCAATATGCCTATTTTTCATGCACATAAAACAAACCTGCATGCATTCTCTAAGTAGCCTACATACTAAAATCTTGTAATCTTGTTTGTGTATTTGTGCAAAACAGCAGATTTCTATAGTTTCTAATTTATAACTTTTATAATAGAAGTTATAAATCTGCATGCATTCATATGTATTATGGATGTATGTATGTTTATGTGTGTGCAGTATATTATATACGATAATAAAAGTGTAAAACAGCAAATTTCTGAAGAAATGTGGAAGAAATCTAATTTCTGTAAAATATCTGTAATTTTGGTTAGGCCTCTATGTGTTACTGTGTATACACGCAGACAAAATATACATTCAGAAACATACATATATTGCATAATGCAATATATTTTATAAAAAGAAGATAGTAATAATGTACATATACTTGTATAAATCGATACACAGAGACAAACATGTATGTGCAAAATTGCATATTTATATAGTTTTTAAGTTTATATAATAGCAGCTCTGATGTTTTTATATTTATATATGATTTATATACATTCTATAACAATTTATACTTGTGAACAATATCTGCTATTTTGCATTTATCTTTCTAAAAATTGGTCACATTTCATATTTTTAGGATAATGTTAAAGTAAAACATGTAAGGTATTCGTTCTGTCATGTGTGATATGTCTCTGGACCTGCTGTGTTGTATTTATATCAGCTGCTCAGTATAGATGCTGTTTGTTCAGGCTGTGGTGTTTACAAATGCACTGCAGATCTTCATGGGTGTTCAATCTCTCACTCAGGCATGCGGTGTGTATTTTCTACCTGGTTCTGCGAGCTCTGGACACAGTGGAGGATGACATGAGCATCCCGCTGGAGAAGAAGGTCCCATTGCTGCAGGACTTCCACACGTTCCTCTATCAGCCGGAGTGGAGCTTCAGCGAGAGCAGAGAGAAAGACCGGCAGGTGCTGGAGGATTTCCCCACGGTAAGTCCAACGCAACACAACAGATCACATCACAATACATCACATCAAACACATAACAACAGCACATCACAACACAAAACATGACATCACATTACAGTTTTTTAAAATCGCTATGACCATTTTTTCAAAACATTTTACAAGTTTCCTAAACTCTTAACGCACCAACACGCCTAAAACACACATTTAATTTCATGCTCAAAATCACACATTGTAAACTAAACCCCAAAACTAACACAATACACTGTCTAACAAAACACTGCAAACATGTTTCAAAATCAAATAATTATTCAAAACACTAACACGTGTTCGATTAGTCAATCATAACACAATGACAAAAAAACACTATCATCAGCTGAAATGACAGAACTGCATTATTTTATGTGTCAGGTCTACTCTTATACAATAGACGGTATATAATATTGATCATAGATTGTGTTTTGCACTGGAGTTTCTTTTGAAGCCTCGCTACATTTTTGTTTTGTTGGGTTTAGTAAATGCATGCAATTTCAATGCATCATGAAATTCAATCCAAGAAATGAATGACCATCTCAGAGTAGCTTTATAAAATGTTCAGTTTATGTAAAAAAAAAATACAGACACAGAACTGCTGCAGACTTTATTTGCAACAAGACATTAGAAAAAATGCAATATAGCTGTCATTTATTTATAATTTATGTCATTATGTGAAAATACAAAATTTACAGAACAGAAAAAGCCACAGAAGAATAAAAAGTAAATAAATAAATGTGATCTAATCGGCCCCAACTTCTAGGTTTGTAAGTTAGTTGTAAGTTAGTCTTTGAACATGATGTTATCTGTTCTGTCATACAGTGTGAAAGCATTTGTAAATTGGTGTTAACTCTATGCATTTTGTGTCAAAGCAACAAGAAATGTGTTAATTGTATAGCCTACAAAGACGGATGTTGTGCTAACCGTGTTAAGAGTTTAGGAAACTTCTTAAATGTATTGTAAAAAACTGTAAATCACAACACAACAAATCACAATATAACATCACATCACAACATATACATACATATACACATATAAATGTACATATACATTTTCTAATACACACTTTCGTTCCGCTTTCCTCCAGATTTCGGTGGAGTTCAGGAACTTGGGCGAGGAGTATCGCGACGTGATTTCAGACATCTGTTACCGGATGGGTGTGGGAATGTCCGAATTCCTGGAGAAGAAGGTTTCATCCATGGAGGAGTGGGACAAGGTTGACTTTACAGATGTATTATTGATGTGTTAGTTTCTTGTTTATCCATCTGCATGTAGATTTACAGACGTATAATTCACCAAAGCGATGCAGAAGTGCTCTTATTACACTTTAAAGCATGTCTGGCATTCTGCATGAGACATTTGTCATGCATAATGCTGTAAACATCTGTCCGGATGTGTATAAATGTTTCTCCCTCAGTACTGTCATTACGTGGCGGGTCTGGTGGGGATCGGACTGTCCCGTCTGTTCTCGGCGTCCCAACTGGAGGACGCTGAGGTGGGCTGGGACACAGAGCTGGCCAACTCCATGGGTCTGTTCCTCCAGAAGACCAACATCATCAGAGACTATCTGGAGGACCAACAGGAAGGAAGAGCCTTCTGGCCGCAGGAGGTACAAGCCTTTAACCCTGCTCTCTTCCGGGCAGCTGAGGTTGCCAAAACATCACCACAAATCTTTTTTGAAAAGACTGTGATTTTAAATGCTTTGGTGCATATCTAAGATCAGAAATGCAATTGACTTGTGCACGTCATAAAAGAAGTTTCTCTTTCTGAACAAGTTGGGATTGCTTTGCTACAAGCATGCAATTGATTACATTTCACCTCGGTTTCAGTTATTAATGTCATGCTGCTCAAGATGTATTATATAGTTTTCTGTGCAATAGTCTTACTCCATCTAGTCATTAGTCATTCAATGCAAAATGTTTGATTTGTTTTGCATAGCTTTTTCTTTCAATCTTCGATCTGTATGTGCAGCGTTTTACTGTAAAACTACATTAAATGTCCCGGTTTTTTACCGTAGCATTTTTGCATTGATTTGCTGGTGGGATTGTGGTCCGTGCATGTGATGTCTGTTTGTGTGCCGCAGGCCTGGAGTCAGTTTGCGTCCCGTCTGGAGGATTTCGCTCGTCCTCAGCACCTGAGCTCTGCCCTGTCCTGTCTCAACCTGCTGGTGACCGATGCTCTCCATCACGTCCCAGACGTCATCGAATATCTGTCCCGCCTCCGCAACCAGAGCGTCTTCAACTTCTGTGCCATTCCTCAGGTCTGATTCATTTCTCTCACTGAACCTTCATCTGTTTCTGTGCGGTTTAATGGCGCTTACAAACACCAGACTGTGTTCAAGTCTCACACAGAGAATAGTGAGCGCATGCGGATAATAGAAAAAAATAAAGGGAATATAGAAATTGTGCACAGATGAATGCATGGATACTTTCTTTGCTGCTGTACGTTGTTTTTCTATGCAAACATGCACTAAAACTTAAATGACTAACAATATTTACATTCCTTTAAATGAAAAACTATTAGAGATTAAATAAGGTAAATAAATAAACTTAAACTTAGTATTAGTAAGCTGCGAAGGCGAAATTAAAAATTTTCATTTAGTACTAAAATTATTAGTGCGGTCAAATGATTAATCGCGATTAATAGCATCCAAAATAAACGTTTTTGTTTACATAATATATGTGTGTTTACTGTGTATATTTATTGTGTATATATAAATACACACACATGCATGTATTTATTTAAGAAAAATATGTTATGTTTATACATTTAAAATATTTAGATATAATATAAATTATGTTAATGTAAATATGTACATGGAAATATGTTAAAAATATATACTGTGTGTGTATTTATATATACATAATAAATATACACAGTACACACACACATATATAAATAAAAACTTCTTTTGGTGCGATAATCATGATTAATTGTTTGACAGCACTAAAAATAAATATGAAATAAAATTTATAAAAAATTTAATTAATAACAAAATTACTAAAACTTGAACTGAAATTAAAATGAAGAAAGAAAATAATTTTTTTTTGACATATTATTTCACTTAAAAAAGAAGTTGAAGTGCTAAAATTATTCAAACTAAAACCATTAAAAACACAAAAACTAATAAAATGACCAAAACGCCCAACAACATTACTAAAACTTTAATAAAATTATAACATAAAATACAAAAATAAAAACGAATTCAAAATAGAATATAAAAATTTCAACTTATTTTACTTCATTTATGACGCCAGGATTTCAGATTTCTGTTTTAAAGGTGAAGTTATAAAATGACTAAAACTGAAATAAAAGTTAATAAAAATTTCTTTTTTAAACAAAAAAATATTGAATGACTAAAACAACAAAATAACTAAAACATAAACTAAATTTAAAAGGAAAATATAAAAATAAAAAACTAATTCCCAATATGAATAAAAACTATTATATAAACCTTTACAGAAAAAACACATGTGAAAATCAAGTTAAAATCACATATGAAATATTTGAAACACATGTGAAACTCAAAAAGATCTGCACACGGTTATATTATTCAATGCTTTAGAAATAAATAAAGGGAATATAGAAATTGTGCACAGATGAATGCATGGATACTTTCTTTGCTGCTTTACGTTGTTTTTCTATGCAAACATGCACTAAAACTTAAATGACTAAAAAGATTTACATTTCTTTAAATGAAAAACTATTAGAGATGAAATAAAAAAATGCAAGAGGGAGAAATGCAAAATTTTCATTTAGTGCGGTCAAATGATTAATCGCGATTTTAATTTTTTTATTTGAAACACATGTGAAAGATCTTCACACGGTTTTATTATTTAATGCTTCATAAGAGGCCATAAAAACAAGTCCAAAAAGTGTATAAAACTCATGCATATAAAACATGATCTCAGTAGTATGGTGTTGTTCCTCCTCCGACCAGGTGATGGCGATAGCGACCCTGTCGGCGTGCTACAACAATCCTCAGGTGTTTCAGGGTGTGGTGAAGATCCGGAAGGGTCAGGCCGTGACGCTCATGATGCAGGCCACAAGCATGGGTGCCGTCCAGAGCATCATCGCACAGTACAGTCAAGAGGTGCGTCCTGAAACACGCTCCCTAGCTCAGCCGTGTGCTCCGCTAATCCTGATCCTCTCCTCACAGATCCTGCAGAAAGTGTCCGCCTCGGATCCGTCCCGAGAGAAGACGCTGTGCATCCTGGGCCTCATCCGAGAGAAGAGCCTGTCTCCAGCCGCGCTCTCGTCCC
>NC_081781.1:1140000-1152268 GCF_963082965.1 Carassius carassius
ATCTATATAAAATGTAAAGGTAAAAAAAAATATTAAAGTAATGTCACTTTTGAACAAACTTTAAGTCCTTTGAAATTTTTTTTATTTTTTATTATGGGGTGTAAAATTTGAACTACAGCAGACGATTAAAGTGCCCTTAATATACAGCTTTCATGTGGAAAAGCTAGCTAGAGAACTGTGTAAATATCAGAAGATTGGTTTAATTAGCATTGCTAATAATGTAATGTGGGAGTTTGAATTGTAAATACATTTAGAGATAATAAATATATTAAAAATGTATTTCATTTGATTCATTGAATTGCATTTGAGGAACTTGGCATTTGAGGAGCTTTTCCGCCTTCCAACAAGAATATACTGATATGTTTTTTAATGTTTATTGGTTGAAGACTTATAATAAATATTAAATAATTTAAATATAATATAATATTAACTATATAAATATTAAATAAGATGCATAACAATAAAAATAAATTAAATAGTTGGCAAACTTCTGAGATATCGGAACTTTTTAAAAGTTTCTAGGTTGCATAAAATAAATTAAAATAAAAAGTTGTAGAATTAATTAGGTTTTTGAACATTTCTAGGTTGCAGACCTAGAATAAAATAACATACAATATGAAAAAAAAAACATTTCATTTAAGTAATTTTAACAATTTTAAAATAATTATTTAAAAGTTGATGTAATTTCTGAAAATGTAGTAATTTGGGAGTGCTGAGGTGATCGTGTTGCAGATTGGACGGCATCCCGCCCTGCAATATTATATTTATATTTCTGACTTTTGCTGAATAAAAGATTTACATTTCCATAGGTACAATGAACATGTTCAGACGCAGCACTGCATGTTTATTATACGGTGAAGCAGGTCGTGACCTCCACGAGTCACTGGTTTAGATCTTGTTTGTGTTCAGTTCAGTTCAAGCATCTGAAACCAAAACCTGAAAACAGACAAAAACACCTGAAAGCACAGCCACAGCTGCTTATGACATGAGCACAGGTCAAAACATCACTTACATAACAGCTATAGTTTCTCTAATGTATTGTTATATTTATACTTCAAAACAAGTTTTTAGGGTTATGAATTCTGATCTAAAATCCAAATGCCTAAAGAATAGGGCTTCAGTGTCACATGATCTTCAGAAATCATTCTAATATGCTGATTTCCTGCCAAAAGAAACTTTTTTAATTATTATTATTATTATAAATATTAAAAAATATCAAAAATAGAGGATTCTTTGACGAATAGAAAGTTTAAATTTATCTGAAATGAAAAGCATTTGTAACATTATACAATTTACAATTCAAAAGCTTGGAGTCAGTATTATTATTTATTTATTTATTTTTAGAAACTAAAGAAAGTAATACTTTTATTTAGCAAGGATGCATTAAATTGATCAGAAGTGATAAAGACATTTTTCTATTTCAGATAAATGCTGTTCTTCTGAACTTTTTATTTATAAAGGAAACCTGAAAAAAATTATAGTCTGCTGTTTTCAACACAAGTAGCCTAATAATACTTGTTTTATTGAGCAGTAAATCATCATAATAAAGTGATTTCTGAAGATCGTGTGACACTGAAGACTGGAGGAATGATGCTGAAAATACAGTCTTTTGACATTTTTTTTAATAATTTGTTTATAATTGCTTATTGTGCTTAAAATTTTATTTGAAATATACAATAAAACAATCCACAAAACTATTTTAAATTTGCCTATGATGTATAAAAGTTACTATAAAACAATAAAAACAAAATAAATACGTCATAGATGTGGAGTTAAAGCGGGGGAGGGGCGTTTCCGCTTTTCCTGTCAATCACACGGGAAAATGGGCGTGGCACGGGAGGACTTCGACCTATGAGGAATTCTACATTTAAATTTATATGTGAATAATACATAATTAATTCTATTTTCAAACCCAAACACGCACGTCTATTGTTTTGTCCGAGCGAGTTTCGATAAAACGGGTCAAAGTCTTAAAAACAGCCGTCGGTTTTACCGAAATATCCAGAAACAAACGGAATACGCGTTGAATCTCGATGTAGAGGGACTTTAATAGCTTTAGCTTTAGCCTGTTAGCTCGGAGTGCATCTGTGTGTTTATATTATCAACAATAACACACTCTTATCCACATCGACCAAATGAATAAGCCGATTATTGACATGATCGACGACTGTTGAAAGGGAAGAAGAAGTGAAGGAAGCTGCTGGATCCTCGGGATGTAACGTCAACGTTAGTGTTTGTTTAACGTTAGGTGGGTTTTTGTTTCTCTTCACGTGTGCATGTAAGTTAATTCCTTCTCAACCCGATGCTTGTGTTTTTATATCTGTATTGTATTGTTTTTTTTTAACCCGACATGCATTAGGAATGCCTTTGTGCTTTGATTTAGAAACACGCATTTCTATATATAACACAAATATAGATTATCTGGCCTGTATATCGATAAATACAGTTATGCATGGTCATCTTTTGTCTTTTTTTTGCCAACATTTTTAAAACCTTGCATGCAATGTTGTGCATATGACAGATATGCTATAACGTGATGACGTCGTTTTATATGCATGCATTCATGCATGCGCGTGAAAATGCATGTTTAACGTGATAAACGTGGCTTCTGTTTATTGACCTGAAATGTGATTTGTAATTTATCCATTCAGTTTGCCCATCATAATGTAACCGAAGAGCCTATCAAAGCAGCCTGATTGGAGATCTCGGTTAGTAATCAAATGCTGCTGATCTAAAATCAAACACTGGCTTTGTTGATATTGAACAGTAATGAGTGTTTAAACAAAGATATGTCATCTAGTGGCTTCAGCCCAAAAACAAACAAGCTCAGCCTGGCTAGATGCAGTCTGAATCAAGTTTCTCGTCCTTGATGCTGATGAAATTGGGGTAATTGCAGCAGCCCTCTGTGTGACCCATTGACCTGCGGCTAAATATAAGGGCGCACACATTTAGGGGCCGATATTCACCTCTCTTTTTGTGTCTTTGGGAAGACAGGAACACTCAGGGAACATTGCACGAGGGAAATAGAGGCCGTGATGGAGAAGACTGAGAAAAGGCCTGGATACTTCGCCAGGTGAGATGATGGTGGATCAGAGTAACCCAGGAAGCACTTGATGGGAAGTGAGAGCCGAATGCAGACGGTGTCGGTCAATCGGAAAGAGGAATTAATCATGTTGTTTCAGGAATAAGATATTTTAACCAACAAAGATTTTGCTGAAATAGCTCTTTTCTGCCACATAAGAAACACAATCATGCTTTGCAGTTCATAACTATGACATAAAAAAACTTAAAATTTTGACATAAGAAGTCATAATTATCACATAGAAAGTGATAAATATAAGATAAGCCATATTTATGACCTAAAAAAGGGAAGTTGTGATAAAAAAGTCAGCATTATGAGATACTAAGTCGTAATTAGGACATAAAATTATGATGTGGAAAAACTAAATTTGGATATAAAAAGTTATAATTATGAGATAGTGTGTCATAATTGTGACAAATTGTCAAAATGGTAAGATATTTTAGGATTAAGATATTTTAACTAACACCGATTTAGCTGTAGATCATGTTGCTAGTGTGAAAATTATATAATTTTAAAAAGTGTGACATAAAAAGTCGTAATTATGAGATACTGTGTCATAATTATGACGTAAAGTCGAGATTATGATATAAGAAGTCCAAATTCGGAGAAAAAAAGGTCAAAACTTTGAGATACGGAGTCATAATTATGACACAGGTCAGAATTATAACAAAAAAGGCTACATTCTGATACAAAAAGTCGTAATATCAGCAAAGTTGGAATTATTAGAAAAAAGTCCAAAATTTGAGATTCTAACATAAGTTACGATTATGAGATACTTTGTCTTAATTATTTCTTAAGCCTAAATCATGACAAAAATTTTAGTTTTGAGATTTTTATTAATGATTATAACAAACATGAAACATTTTTATTTGAAAAGTCATGATTATGCGTACAAAGTCGAAATTGAGAAAAGTCAAAGTTAAGTGAGAGTAATAATTATGACATAAGTCAGAATTATGAGATGCTGAGTCATAGTTATGAAGTCAGTCAGAATTTAGCAAAAAATCTAAATTTTGATACATTGTCATAATTAGGATGTAGAAATATCACAAATTTGAGATACTAGCATAAGTTAATATATTTAATAATACTATTAAAATACGTCAGTTTTGTTAACATTTCTGTTGTGAGATGTATTGAGACTGTAGTGTGTATATATATATATAAATCAAAATATTAATAAATACAGTAATAGTATATAAATCTATATTTCAAACATTTCACTTTAAAATGTATTGAGATTATAATATAAAGAACTGTTTTTAAAACACAAAGGCACTTAAGAAAATTACTAAGATTAAAATTAGAGAATTACAGAATATAAATAAATATTAACATTGTATATAAATAATACAAAACATTTTACTATTAAAATACCTCAGAATTTTTTACTTTTTGTAATGGGATAGAATGAGATTTAGTATCAAGAAATATTTTTTTAAAAACCAAAAGCTAAAAAAAAAAAATAGTTGAGACATGATGTGAATTAAAATTAAAATAAAACTTAAAAAAATATATAAAATTAAAAGCTAATTCCAAATATGAATAAAACTAGCTATTTTGTTATAATACAGACTTTATGATGATGTCTTTCTCTGGACCACATGCCGTTATGAACGGTTTCCTGTCATTTGTGATACGGGATGTGAGCTTGGCAGAGGTGTGTGTGTGTGTGTAACTGCAGCAGTATTTCCTGCGGCTTCAGCTTCGAGTGTGTGTCTCCAGTTTGATCGATCGGCTTCCCCTCGCCATCAAACACCATTAGACAATCCTCTTCTCCAGTTTTCCTCTCGCTCTATCTCTGTCCATATGTTTACTGTTGAATCTCACTTTACCTTAAGAACATGACATGTCATATTTCTCCTGAAAAATCATAAAAAAGTATCAGTATTTCATAATATTACGAATTCAGTAAAGCGAGTTTGTGGTTAAATGCGTGCCCTGTTCAGCCATCTTGGCTCTGGCCACTGCAGTTTCTCTGTATCTGGCACAGAATCACTCCGCGGAGGACAGGCGTCATGAATCCGTCGGAGGATTTGATATTAATATATTTTTTAAGTTGTTTCTGTGTTGCTATTTTGACACGGTTGGTGCTGATAATGTTGTATATTTGTTTTCTGGATCGCAGGCTGAAGAAGAAGCGGCAACCGAAGCAGAACCAATCAGAAAAGGCGGATGCTGAGCAGAGCCAATCAGATTTGGAAACGAAGATGCCAGTCATAGGTGAGGCTTGCTCCTATTGGTCGATCTCAGGAGAGGAATGTTGAAAGCGGCCAACCTGACGGATCAACTAAACATTCAGACAATATATATGAAGTAGGGCTTACATTTTTATTCTTAATTTCTAAATTCAAGTGTAGTTTTGATTGGGCTACACAATTAGTCTTATCGAAATAAAACCCAAATCACGACATGACTTTATTATTAAATCACAAAGGCTGAGTTTGAATTAAATCGCATTTGGGAACACAACATACGAAAATCTTCCCATATTTGTAATTAGAAGCTTAACAAAAGAGACGGATATCCATCATAGTAATAGCTACATAGTGAACATTTTAAGTAGAAGAAATTACAAATAAAAAATATTAGTTTATTATAATAATAATAATATATATTAGTAAATTAGTACATTTCTAATGTGTCCTAACTAGGATAGGAAAATAATTCGATGCATTGCGAATTTTTTTTTTCGAATGCATCGCGATTCTTTTCTCGAGTCAATTCTAAGCTTAGTTTTGAACCGAAGATGGCGCTGCACCTTTTTAATATCGTTAAATATACAAACTGAGTGACTGATGTCATCTTTGTTATGGAATACGCTTGTTGCTTCGCAGTGAGTTAACAGAAATTGATCAAAGAAATCGCGATAGGTTTTTTTTGTCCATCTCGCACAGCCCTAAATCAGACACAATTAACTCTAAATAAAGCACAGCTTCTGCGATTATATACATATAGTTTGTACTTTGTAGCTCGGAAATAGAAACTGTGTTTAAAATAGACATTTAGTGCATCGCCGTCATGGCTAGCTAGCACAAAAACTTTTATTAATTTGGAAAACACACCTTTTATCGCGTGTCGCAGCGTCACATTGCATGTGTTATATTGTTTTACTTCAATCCTAAATGCTTATTATTATTATTATTAACATATTACTTTTTAATATATTTTTTTAGTTTATTTTAAAATAATACATAGTTTATTATTTTAATATCTATTTAGTAATATTAATAATAATGAAAATTATTATTACTGATACTATTACTATATTTTTCCTAAATATAACATTTCGTATATTTCCGAAAGAATATTTCTTATTTTGTTTTAGTGGTTTTTGCAGTAGTTTTGTTTCATGTTTTCAGTTTTAATTTAAATTTTAGGCATTTTGTTATGTGCTTTTGACTATTTATTTATTTATTTATTTTCCGTTTTAATTTAAGTCAACTTCAATTGATTTATTTCAGTTTGTATAAAATAAAAAGACAAATAATCATGAAATATTTCAAACATTCCAAACAAATATTTAATTTGATTAAATCTATATTATTAGGGTTTGGTTTGATCATGAATGGTTATTTCTATTCATTATTGGTAAGTGTTTATCCAGCCATGTTGCCGTTGAGCAAATTATGGCATTTTGATGCATGATTATGAATCCAGCACCTGAAGTGTTCACAACCGTTAATAGAGATTTTAAACAGGAAGTTTGTCAGCAGATGAGCTGTGAGTGTGTTATTTATCGAGTCAAACAAATGGGAGCGGACAGGAAGAGCTCCGATCCTATACCTGACCACACAAACAAAGGTCAAAGGTCACTGCTGTTTGTTAAGGAAGTTGAGTGTTGAATGAGTGTCATATTGTTCTTTATGTTTGACATACAGAGTCAACAGCTGCTCATTACACAAGCCTTTATTCAGTAGCTGAACATAAAGTCGTCTGTACAGTCGGTGTTGATGGGAACCAGTGATATTTTATATTATAATATTCATTAATATGCTGAATTAGCTTTTATTTTTTCTGTTTTTTAATGCTAATGTATAATGTTTTAAATGTTTTGGTTTTATTAATGTTGTTGTTTTGTCATTTTTATTTATTTATTGTATGTTTTAGTAAGTTTATGTGCTATGTTTTTGTTTTCAGTTTTTATTTACATTTTTAGTATGAGAAATTTGATGTGCTTTTGTCTTTTTTTAATTTGTTTTAAGTTCAGTTTTTTAAAAAGATACTTATTTTTGTTCTTTAATATATTTAGAAAAGTTTTTTTATTTATTTACCTCTAAAAGTAACAGTTTTTTTAAAATGTAAAATATTCTTTTTATGTTATATTTAATATTTATTTACTTTATTTTAAAAAAATGATTTTCTTTTCTCTAAAAGTAACAGATTTTTTTATGTAAATTTTTTTATTTCTTGTTATATTTAATATTTATTTTACTTAAAAAAAAAACTCTAAAAGTAACAGATTTTTTTAATGTAATTTCTTTTTCTTTTTTTTTTTTATAATTCTTTTACTTTAGTAAAAAAAAAATCAGTCAAAAGTTCAGACAGCCAAAACCTACAAATTTGGTGATTTTTGGTTGATATTTATGCCTTTTTTTCCTTTTTTTTTTTTTGTCATTTTTTGTGTCCAAAAATTTATATTGATAAACTTTTATCAAAAATGTTAATTACAATCAGAAAGAATAAACTCCAGTCAAATGAAATCCGCATCAACAGTTCATCCCTGCACTGAGATGACATTAAGGAATATTTACAGACCGTTCAACGAGGCTCAAAGCTGGCATTAATGCATTTACACTCATAAAACCAATGTTATAAGATGAATGTTTTAAATATAGAAATATTAAATGATTTAATAAACTGCCTTTTTGTGTCACTGACACTGATATACGTATTTACTCAATTCATTCAAACGTCTGATTCATTTAGAAACTAAGCAAGAGTCTGTGTTTATGACTGCTGTATTGAATCAGTGAATCGGTGACGATAGTGATCCGAAAATGTAGGTCTCTGAATATTAACCTTTGCATAAAAGGTATATAAATTAAATATCACAATATCACTTCATAAGCTGTCACTCGTAGTTCCATTATGACTAATGAAGCTCTCTGCACTACACAATGAATGCATTATTTACATTTCATCCAGTGTTTTTCTCAGCGAGCAGTAATTGTACTGAGAGTGTTTCGAATCTCTTCTTTCAGATAACAACCGTACATCATGCAGCCAGACCAAGAAAGAGAGAAGTAAACCTCCAGGAAGCGTGGAGTTCACCGTGAGTTGGTCTCGCTGTATAAACGCTGCTCATCTCCGCTATGAGCTGCTGGTGTGTGATGCATGTTTCTGATCAGGTCGGACCGAAGGACACTCTGAACAGCATCGCTCTGAAGTTCAACATCACTCCGAATAAACTGGTGCAGCTGAACCGTCTCTTCTCTCACAGCGTCGTACCTGGACAGGTGAGGCTCTCTCCTGCGCTTTGAGCAGTGATTCAGGAAAACCTGATGCCTAACGTTTCGTTTGCTGCTCAGAAACTGTTCGTCCCTGATGTGGACCAATCAGAGCGGTCCTCTGAGCATCTGAAAGCGGCCGAGTCGACAGAGAAGGAGCTGAAGGTGAGACGCTCTCTCAAACACTCTTCTTAAATAAACATCTGTGCAATACAATCTGTGTGCATCAGAAGACAAATAAACACTGCTTCTGTGAAGCAATGTGCTACACTCTAATAAAACTAATGTATAATTACAAATCTAAACAATGCATTCTAATGTAAGGTAAAATTCATTATTTGTTGCAAAATATTCTTGATGCAGAATGTTTGATTTAATACTTTATCATTATTCATCAGTGTAATATATTGCTAGACCAGGGTTATTATAGTTAACTAATACTATAACTACTTCTAATATTTATAAAAATATATGATTTTTATTTCAGCTACTTGCAAAAGCATCATTTCTAATTTTCAGTTAATTTAACTCGATGTTCTTCTCTTCTTTTTTTTTTGTTTTAATTTTTATTTGAATTTTATTAGTTTTGTTATGTGGCTTTTTTCATTTATTTATTTCTGGAAAAAAAAAATGAGTTGAATTTTAGAATTATAATATTTTTGTAGAATTTTAGAATTTTTTTTACTTCAATTTTTTAATTTTCATTCAAGTTTCCCTTTAGCATGTCATTTTTTATTTTATTTTATTTCAGCATTATTTCATGAAACTAAAACAAAATAAATAAAAATGACGACGACAAAATTACTAAAATGTAAAAATAAAAATAAAAAGCAATTTAAAAAATATCGTAGTATCTCAATGATACTCAAGTCATTCAGTGATTAAACCATTTTTGACCTAAATTAATTTCTTGAAGTCCTCCTGAGATTTTAAGTTAATATCTCAATAAAGTTCAATAAATTCACAGTTTTTCTGACGTCAGTATATTTTTTTTTATTTTAAAACCATTTGTTTTTTTTCTGACCACAAACCTCCTACAGTTTCCTCCGAACCCAGAGTTTCATAAAAGCCCTCGAGCTTCTAATAAAACACTAAAAATCATATAAGATAGTAAAAATGACTGGTGGAGCTCTATTAAAGAGCTTAAGTCTCCGGTATACTTCATCTGAGCTGTGGATTTGCTCTGCTGGATTGTTGACTAATGCAGGGATAATAAGAGTCATGAATGATGAATGAGTTTCAGACAGAACTAGTGGATCTCTGATATCTCTCGGTCTGACAGGACAGTGAATCGAGCTGCAGATCTGGACGGTTCGTGCGGAGAGACACGTCTCCTCTCTCTGAAGACGAGAGTCCGGCCACCGTCAAGTTCCTCAAGATGAGCTGCAAGTTCTTCACTGATGGCATGGTGAGCCTTACATTCGCTCACGCCACATTTCACAAACTTCCACGACTCAAATCTCATTTTTCCTGAAGAAAGACAAACATAAATGGAGTGAAGCGTCACAGATGTACACCCAGCTTTAAAAATAATGATTCTTAAGTACTTCTTAAAATCAACTAAGTGTACTTAAGTGTGCTATTTTGGGACTCCTTGAATATGAACTAAAATGTACTTTTAACATACTGTCTTTGTATTTAATTACCACTTGAACCCATCTTTCTTACACTAGTGCTACAAGAGGTAACTAAATACTTAAGATAGTATGTTAAAAGCTCATTTTAGTTCAAAATAGCACACTTAAGTTTATCTTAAGAAGTACTAAAGAATCATTTTTAGTGTGTTAACTACAAAATTAGAGCATTTTAGTAACATATGTTGACTTTAGCAATCTTTGTTGCATTATACGCCAATGGAGACCATTCAAAAATCAAGAAAAGGCACTTAAGCGCTTAAGTTTATTGTCTAATGTTTGCATGTCTGTTACTTAAGAGGTATTAAAGATTTTTTAATACCGTTTTAGATGACAAGTATTTCTTTTAAGGCCCTGTTTGATTCGGTTACAGAGGAATGGGGATTTCAGTGTTGCTCAATGAGTAAATAATCCACATTTTCAGCGGTCGAAAACCATATGTGGGTCATTTGGCAAACAGATGATACTTTTTTTAGTGTAAAGAGGATGGTGTGACGAACAAATAATGTTGAAAACAGAAATGTATCTCGTTTCCCTCTATCAAAACAATTGCCTAGAACATACCCGTCTGAGTGCAAAAATGTTATTTTTTCAAAGTTTGCATGCCTGTTTCTTAAGAAGTATTAAAGATATCGCAATATGCATTTAGATTTTGGTTCTTGACAAACTTTTCGTTTGGCATCTCTATTTTTAAAGCCCTATATAGTTCATTTCATGAGCAGTGTTGGGAAGGTTACTTTGGAAATGTAATAGGTTACAGATTACAAGTTACCCTGTTTAAAATGTAATAGTAGTGTAACTTTTTCAATTACTTTATTAAAGTAATGTAACTAATTACTTTTGAGTACTTTTTGATTACTTTTGTAAATTTGTGAAAATTAAAGAATAATAAATAAAAGCATATACATCAGCTTAAATACAGTTATCTAATGAACATGTGACGTATTCTGTGTAATAAAATCCTAAACATTGGTGTTTTTTGAAACTGCTGTCTCTTTGTATATGATATGATGATAGTTTTCTCAAAATAAGTAAAATGCACATGAAGTGACACAGAGCAGTTCTAGAAATTATGTTTATGTGCTCGTGTACTCCTATATTGAGGCGGCAGAGGTTGAAAACACTGCGAGCTTCAGTAGGCCTATGTGTAGTAAATGAAACCATGTCTTTGCCATTAATTTACAGGAGGGCGGACTGGGGAAAAAATCAGACTGGAAAATTCAAACTCATACAAACAAATTCATGGACAAAACTATTTTTTATCTATTTTAAATCTTTAATTTGGGGACATGCAAAATAATTAAAAGTTCTCTCCTGAACTGCACCTTCACTTCCATTTTTCTCTTCTGTCTCTTTATTTTGCCGTTATCCATCTCTCTCATGACTTTAATACTCAAGATTGAACAAAACTATACTTTACAATACAATACTCTACAATACTACAATATCTTTATAGAAAAATCCTAATACTGTACACGAGTCATGTTTTTCCCTTACAAAAAATTGCCATGCTTTTATTAGCCTATATAAAAGTACAATAACCTTGTTTTGTTTTGTTTTTTGCAAATGGATTTGTATTTATTTTTAAATAACTCAATTTGTAAAATCATTTTACATTTTTGGTTACCACAGTTAAACAATAGTAACCATTTTCTCTGGATTTATAGTTAAATATTAAAATGTTAATTTTCGTAAGGGTTGTGTTGTTGTCTGTCGTAGCTCCCCCTAAACCTATAAAAAAAATCTGAATTTTTTTCAGCTAAATTACTACTGTAACATTACAACAGATAATAATTATGTCCCTTATATAGTATTTTGAGTGATGACTGATGAGCAACGTGCTGCTGCTTGATTAAATAAATAAAAAAACAAAGACAAAAAAGCAACTTTACAGATGAAACTGACCTGAAACCCTGAACAGGAGTTCTGCTTCTCTGCTCCAGCTGTCCTCTCTCTCTCTCTCTCTCTCTCTCTCTCTCTCTCTATCTCTCTCTATCTCTCTCTCTCTCCATCTCTCTCTCTATATCTCTCTATCTCTCTCTCTCTATCTCTCTCTCTCTCTCTATCTCTCTCTCTCTCCCTCTCTCTATCTCTCTCTCTCT
>NC_081781.1:1152468-1169968 GCF_963082965.1 Carassius carassius
TGGCATATTCCATCCGCGTTAGGCATTTTGTTTTTATGACTGGATTTTACGAACCAGACTGTATTTCCGCATCCCGGAAATTATTAGGGCGGTATGTCTCAGAATAGTCAGTGCAATTTGGGAAAGAAATCAGTTAAATCTGTATGTGGATGCGTGTAAATATTCAAATGTAATCCCCTTTGTAATCGTTCAAAATTTCATAAGTAACTGTAATTTAATTACTCATTTTTTCGTAGTAACTGTAACTAATTACAGTTACAATAATTTTGTAATTAAATTACGTAACGCCGTTACATGTAACTAGTTACTCCCCAACACTGTTCATGAGATATGGGGATCTCAATGCGGCTCCATTGGCAAATATTGCTGCGCAAATTGTTTTTCAATGATAGAAAACCAAACCTAGTCACTTTTTTTATACAGCTGATATTCCTAGCTCTTTAAATTATTTAAAAATAATAACAACAACAACAAAAATACTAAAATTGTAATAAAAAAAAAATTGTCAGTTCATGTGGTTTTAATTAAATTGTGGGTGAGATTTACTGAAGTGAACCGCTATTTATAACATGTCTTTTGCCTTTTCTAGGATACAGTGTTGCTGAAAGTTACTTTTAAAAGAAGTGCATTACATTAGTGCATTACTCCATAAAAAAGTAACTAATTGCATTACATAGTTACTTTTATGGAAAGCAGTGCATTACTTAATTTGTCTGAAGTTACATTTTTGCCAATTGTAAAGGCCCTTTGACACCAAAAGTGAAATTAATTAAAGCAGAAAAGATGCACTTCAGCTTTAACTGAGGTTTCCGGGATCTCTGCAGGGAGTTGTGGGAGGAGTGATGATTATAACACCCAACAACATCATGTTTGACCCACACAAATCTGACCCGCTGGTGATCGAGAACGGCTGTGAGGAGTACGGTCTCATCTGTCCCATGGAGGAGGTGCTGTCCGTGGCTC
The DNA here is from genome assembly GCF_963082965.1 of Carassius carassius. Classification (NCBI taxonomy): domain Eukaryota; kingdom Metazoa; phylum Chordata; class Actinopteri; order Cypriniformes; family Cyprinidae; genus Carassius; species Carassius carassius. The sequence continues at coordinate 1,153,432 of NC_081781.1, forward strand.
TGTATGACGACGTGTCCCGGATGAAGCTCAAGGACGCCCTGCCGTCGTAAGAAAACAGACTCCTAAAATCTCTTACATTTTGTTGTTGTCTTAGAAAACCCTCTCTGTGTTGTTTATGGTTTTTAAAAATATTTGTATAATTGATTATATGTTTTAGCACTATTAAGATTTTATTATGTAACAGTAGGACTTTTATTTTGTAATCTATGAGAACCCAGATTTTTTGTTGTTCTTTTCATTTGAATAGATTAACAGGTCTAATTTATCATGATTCAGTTTGTATCACAGCTCTGTGGTCTCAGTTTTTGTTCAGTAAATATTTATGGATCCACGGTTTAAATGAATTTAGTATTTAATATTTTTATACGCTGAATGACCAATAACAATCCAGTTTTTTTTTATATTAAATATTTATTTACTTATTTATTTTCATTTAATTTATATTTAAATAATTTAACTTTGTTTTCTCACTTTTAAAATTTTTATTAACTCTATTTTTATCCATTTAAATATAACTGAATTCATTATTTTTTATATCATTTATTTTATTCTAACTTATTTATTTTATTTTTTATTTTATTATATATATATTAATTTATTGAAATGTAATTTCATAAATTTTTTATTTTATTGTTCATTTTATTACATATATTAATTTATTTAAATGTAATTTAATTTATTTGGATTTAACTTATTTTTATTTATGTGAACGTAATGTAATTTTATTTATTTTAATTTTTCGTTTAATTTTCATTTATTTTATTTTTATAAAATGCACTTTTTATTTATTTTCGTTTTTTTATTTCAACTTTTTTTTTCTACTTTACCTTATGTATTAATAAACTAAATTATTTATTTATTTTTACTTTAACCACACATTTACAGAAAAGGCTTAATGGCAAAATGAGCAATGTTATATGTAAGTTCATATTTTATAAACAGTGTGATAGTAGCATATTTTAAGCATTTCCCCATACATTTTTGTTTATTCTCACAAACTGAGGGATGAATCAAAATTTCACCTTTTCAATTTTTTTTCACTCATTTCATTTTGGTTCAGCTTTGACTCCAAAAATCACTTTTATCCCTTTAATTTTGTCATATTTCTGTTTCGTTCAGTTGAGTCTTGAGTTTGTTCATTTTGGATCTTTTGTTTGTTTTTCTCTTTAATTTCACCATCTCCACCCTCATGATGATGATTATGATGGCCGCTGTTGTCGGCTGTAGTGATGAACCCCAGGATCTCTGTCCGTTATATAGGCCGGGCGAGTGGGAGGAGCTTCCCTCCGAACGAGATCTGAACCCCTTTAGTCGTTACGAAGTTCTCGGTGCACCCAACCAACCAATCGTCTTAGACGATATCGAAACGGCCGTCTCTGAGATATCAGAGTGCCAGATCGCTGACAAATCGCCATCGGACGAAGGTTTCACCGAACTGGAGCTCCTGCAAAGCGAGTCTAGCACCACCTGCTCCGGCCAGGAGGTGGCGCCACTACAGGAGCAAAGAAAGACAAAAACAGACAAAGCCGTGACATCTTATCGCGCTGAGGAAGATGAGGACGAAGGCCTTCACAACCGTTCCACAGATGACAACGCAGAGCTGCTGCACTCTCAACCCACGGCACTGATGCATGATGGGAAGGACGCTACCACAGAAGTGAATGAAGAAACCAAAACTAGAGGTGAAACATTAGTGAATGGAGTCTCGGCAATTGTGGCAACCACAAGCGACCAAAAAGCAAAGGCGACCATAGAGGACTCTGGGAAATGTAGCGGGTCGCCAGGACCAAATCTTGAAGATAATAAGGGACCAAACTCAGACGCAACGCTTTCTGAAGCGGAGCTACGCAGACGGGCCAATGAGGCCGAGATGAAGTCATGGCTGCTAAAAAGAATGCAGAGACCAATCCAAGGTGAGTCTGTGTGATTGACAGGACTGACCGGCCAATCACAGCAGAGGACTGTTTTCAAACATTAGTGAGCTGCGATGCTGTCTACATAGATGACATCGCAACTAAAGTAGATGAGAGTTTTACTTTAGTATGGTTTGTATTCAGTTATAATATTTATTAATATTTGTTTTTATTAGTACTGCCAAACGATTAATCGCGATTAATCACATCCAAAATAAGTTTTAATATGTGTGTGTATTGTGTATATTTACTATGTATATATAAATGCACACACATTCTGTATATATCTTGAAAATATTCTTATATTTTATATTATATATAAATATATTTAATAAATAAACAACTTATTTTTCTTAAATATATACATGCATGTGTTTGTATTTATATATGCATACAATTAATATACTGTACACACATATGTAAAGAAAAACTTATTTTGGATGTGTTTAAGGGTTTGACAGCACTAGTTTTTATTGTAATTTTAGTTGAATTTTAATAGTTTTTGTTTCTTTTTTTTTTTTTTTTATTCATTTTGTAAATGGTTTTAATTTGTTGTAAGTTTTAGTTAGTCATTTAAAGTAATTTTAACTTGCATCAGGAAGTTTCCATTATAACCGATCCAAAAATATTATATTTTATAAGGTTTAATCTTTTTTCTTTATTTAGATTTAATTTATATGTATTTTAATTTTAGCAATTTTAATACTTCAACTTAAGCTTATTTTAATTCTGGTGATTGTCAAGCAACATTTCCAATTTTTTTTTTTTTTTTTTTTTTTTTTTTTAGGTTTTCAAGCTTTTCATTTAATGTTTATATTTTATTCTATTTCAGATTTATTTTTTAAAATGTAATTGTTTTACTTTTAGCTACCTCTACAGCAAAATATATATATTTTTAAAAATATTTTAAAATATATTTCAAAATATACAAAAAAGGGCCAACAAATATATATATATTTGCTAAAATGTTTTAAAATATATGTAAACATATTTCTACCATACAGTTTTGCCCATTTAAAAAAATAATATATTTTAAAAATTTAAATATTTTTTAATAGCATATATTTTGTCAAAAATACATTCACCTATCTCCTGTTGGAAGAAAAACGTTTTGTTATCTATAGCACATTTAAATAAAAATAAGTTATGAATCAAGCCTAAATGAAGGGTACTGTAAGATTGTAAATGTATTTTATTTCCCTGAAATATTATTTGAAATATATTTTGGTTGGTGAAGGTTGAAAGTAAATATATTTTCAATTTCAAAAATATTTTTCTTATAACTTCACTGTTTGCAGCATATATGTGACATGTATTTATATAAATATATTTTGGCCAGAAGAAATATATATATGTGTGTGTGTGTGTTTACGTACAGAGTAGAGGACTGCAAACTCGACCTGTGTGAAAGCACCATGAGTATGAGTCCGTGCTGCTTCAGCACCACATACGCAACGCACACGGACTGCACACGCACTGTGTGAAACATGCATGCGTCTTGTCGAGGTTTCCATTGGGAAGCTTCTTAAAAAAAAAAATTCCCTGTAGCAAACCCGGCGGCTTCAGCTACATCCATGTTAACACGTCACGTTTGATGTGGTAATTTCACAGTAGCATACACACAGGTTTAAAGACTCGCTTAAAGCTTTTGCAGTGCATTCTGGGATTGCCTTCTCCGCTACCAATTTGGCCCAAACAAGGTGCCAAATCAATGCATAATGTTGCCTACTTTTGGAGCAGCTTATTTGTTGAAAACATCTATTATTTCTTAAAATCCTCTCTTTGTAGGCTGTGCACTAGGTTTTGGAGCAGAGCTCTCGTGTTTGAGCTCTTCTGTTTAACAGATGAGGGTTTATCAGGCCTCTCAGCAGAAGCTGAGAGTGACATTGGAAAAACAAACAGAGGCTGAACACTTACATCATTTCTCATATGGCCCTGCGGCAGAGTCAACATGATCTTTCTGTCCCTTGTGCACTTAATGCACTTAAATATCCCCTAAATATTGCAGAATGGTTTTTAGATGTTTTTAGCAATTTGTTTTTTAGATCATCACAACAAATGAAACCAGGAGACAGTCGGATGTTCAGAGCTGGTATCTGATCTAATTTACAGATATGCTGCTGTCCAACGAAGAAAAGAGCAAAGCTCCGCCCATGTTCCTCTGCTTTAAGGTGGGGAAGCCAATGAGGAAGTCCTTCGCCGCTGGTCGGACATCTAGCCCCGCCCACTCGTACGTTGGCAGGGGGCGCCAACCAGAATATTGGTTTGCTGTTCCTCAAGAAAGGTATGAATGGGTTCCTACTAGGGATGTTCATTTCTTCTAACCGCTTGTTAACAGATTATAAACCGTTAAACAACAAGATTATTTTAAATTAGTGCTGTCATACGATTAATCGCGATTAATCGCATCCAAAATAAAAGTTTTTGTTTACATTATATATATATATGTGTGTGTGTATATATGTGTGTTTTTATTTTTTATATACATAATAAATTTACACAGTATACACATACTTGATGTAAAAATGTTTTTGTTATTTTAAAATTTTATCGCAATTGATTGTTTGACAGCACTATTTTACATTAGAACTTAAATAATTAGAAAGGATAACTGTATGTGGCATGTTAAAAATACCAAAATTGAACATGTGCAAAAACATCAAGCATCAGAACATGAGGATTTATTTGGTCACAGCACATCACACACTTGCAGCGCTTCTGCGAGCGAGGAAAAACATAATAAAGCTAGGCTATATATAATAAATAAATAGGCATATACAAGATATATATTTTTACGTAATTAACAAAATTAAAGAAAATTTTGTTAATTTTTGTGCTGCACGAAAGGAAACCAAAAGAGCGGCCTCATGTTTTTCTTTATTTTACAAAAGCACAAAGATTTTTTTTCTATTGTTAATGTACACAAATAAAATTAAACCTTTTCCAGTTTTGATTAGGAGTAGTTTTTTTAGATGTAAAATCGCAAATATTTTTTATACGCGGACTGTATTTTAATCATGCAGTGGAGCTGTCAAAATTTTTTCAATATTCGTCGAATTTAAAATAAAAATCCACATTCGAGTGCAAAAACATTGCACCTCGTGTCTCGTCATGTCTCAACTTTTCAAACACATGTTGTTTACGTTATTACATTTTCTAGAGGGACATCTATCACCGTTATTCTCTCGTCTCGCGTTTTTAAATGTAAACGGTATTCTTTGTGATTGGTTTTCGGTACTTTGTATTAAACTATGCATATATAATGCCTGAGTTTTGTTTATAATTGTTTAAGCGATGTAATCAATTATATAAGATTTATAAACATTATTTTACACATTATGCACTTTTTTTCAAAGATAGTTGTGTTATTTTATTGCTTTGAAGAAACGTGCATTAGAGATACTTTGCTCTATGCGCCCTCTTGTGGCTTCAGGAGAGAAGCCAAAATCTTTTTTCCCCCCAACTCATATTATGACTTTTTTTTTATTTGAATGTAATTTTAAGTACAAAATTTGAATTTGGTTTCCACCGTCCATGCAGCAGCTGTTTTAAAGCATTTTGATAAATTACTAAAAAAAATAAAACCATTAAACCGTTTAACTGATTTTATTAATCGGTCAAAGTTCTTACTGTCGGTTAACAGTTAACCAGTTGAAAAATGAGCATCCCTGCTTCCTACAATATAATATGCAATTTAATGTACACTAACCAGACCTTCCTGCTGTTTCTCCAAAGAGTGGACCACCTGTACTCGTTCTTCATTCAGTGGTCTCCAGACACTTATGGGAAAGATGCTCAAGAGCAGGGCTTCGTGGTCGTGGAGAAAGACGAGCTCACCATGATCGACAACTTCTTCAGCGACCCGATTCCTCGCAGCTGGGAGGTGAGGAATATGCGACTCTTGTGAGAAACACCTAAAAGAATAGGATAAATATGAAAGCTTGGTATGTTTTTTTGTCATCAGATCATCACGACTAATGAGGCCAAGAGACGCCAGAGCTTCAGCTTCGAGGACGAGGAACCTCTAGATCTTCTTCCTGTGCTGATGGACCCCAGCGCTCTTCTGGAAGACACGCACATTGAGAAGGTCTGCTTTTTCGGCTACTTTAAAGGGATATGTTTTACTGAACAAATGGCTTTTTCTTTAGATAAAATCAGTTACAATTAATTTTTTCTTGGGGATAAAAACCTACATCTATAGGGAACACTTTTACATTACTGGAAGATTACAGTAACCACAGCCCATACTTAAATTCAATAACCATTTATTTTTTTAGCTATAATAATTAACACTCAAATTAAAAATGTATGTAAATTGCGCATTAATGCAGTTTTTTAATTCACTTCTAAATTATACAATTTATATTTGTTGCTGAAATATAATAATTTACACAGTGGCTGTCATAACTTGTTTTTTTTACAAAAATATTTAAACATGCATTAAATAATTAAGATATCACTAACAGGTAAAGTAAAATATAAACAGTATATAGTCTAATACTTCAGATAAGCCTGATGTAAATTTTAAATTACATCTTTCTGTGGTTGAAACACTGATTGAGTGATTACTTGATGGGTGAGATGTTCATTCATGTTTATTTTGTGCTATAACTAGTAGTAAAGGTAAAGTGATGATGGCTCTCACTTGATGTTAGAACCGAGACAAATTGAATGATTTGTTCTGTACACGTGTATTGAACCGAAAGACCTGTACCGAAAATGTCCGGTGTTAATACGTGTATTACATTCCTAATAAGTGGTGTTCATTGTGATTTGTATGATGCTTTCTTCTGCAGTTGTCCACTCGTTTGCCGGCCCGTGTTCAGGGCTATCCGTGGCGTCTAGTCTACAGTACAGTGGTACACGGAACCAGCCTGAAAACCCTGTACAGGAACCTGATGGATCTGGACTGCCCTGTGCTGATGGTCATCAAAGACATGGACAACCAGGTGCGTGCACTACTGTGACCGACTGATAAAACTGGTGTTCCCATGCTGAAAAGCTCATCATTTTCTTCTGCAGATTTTTGGAGCGTTTTCCACTCACCCTTTCCGACTGAGTGAGCACTATTATGGGACAGGAGAAACCTTCCTCTACAGCTTCTGCCCAGAGATCAAGGTGTGTTTCTTACCTACATAGACTTTAAGCAACCACAAAATAACGCCTTGATCTTGAATCAATATAAAGGTCCCTAGCAAAAAATATCAACACACTGGTCTAAAAAAAAAAAATCTGCCACATTTGATAGCGCAATTGTTTTAATTCAAGAACATCATTGTGTGGTACATTTGCATCGCTTAATCACCCTTAATGAGGAAGGAGCTTAAATGGTTTTCAACTTTAAATCTCTGTTCAGATTACGTATTCAAACAGCATGAGGCCTCAGATAATCAGTGTGTTGTCATTAATGACGCTCAATGTCTTCAGGTTTACCGCTGGATGGGTGAAAACTCATACTTTGTGAAAGGAAACACGGATTCCCTTCAGATCGGAGGAGGAGGGTGAGTTCAGAAACATGAAGAGAAGCATATTAACCACTGGTTTACAAAAAAATCATTTCAGGTTTAAGAAATGTTTTAACTATTGAATCTACTACTAATGGACATGTTAATTTTTATTTGCATTATCACTCACTTGGTTATTTTTAACCATGTGTTAGTCTCTTTGGAAGGCTTTCGTTTTTCAAATACATTAAAATGCATTTCTTATTTAAATGTAATGCAGGAAATTCCCAAACTGATATATTTGCTTAAAGTACCCCTGGGATTTTAAAACAAATAATTTAATAATTATGTTATAACATTTGGATTTTCATGGCTCTCTGACACTGGTTAACGGTCACATGACATGCAGGTAAACTAATAAAATATTTCGTTTTATTTTGATTGATGTACTTTTAAAATTATTAATTTTAATTTAACAATTTTATGATTTTTTTATTAATTATTAGCTTTTTATTAAACTCACAAACAAGGGTAAATGAGTTTGTGACAAGTTTTGTATAGTATTTTCTTTACTCTTTACTTTAAAAAAATATGTCTAAAAAGGGGTAATATTTAATGTATTTGAGGACTGAAGTGAAGAGCGAAAACATTTCGCATTTTAAGACAGCATTGTCGTTTAATCAGATAATATTGTCTTAAATAACTTGCATAGCACTCCATCGTTTATAACACAGGATTTTGACCAAATATATTGCATCTTTGATTTTCCGTAAAATGTTGCAACAAGATATTAAAAAAACTTTTTTTTTTAACATATATGGTTAAAGTAACTGCATGTAAGCATGTAAGCATGTAAAGCTAATATTTTAAAAATAAATTCTGTGTGGAGCATGCAATGTTCTCACCTTTTCCTCTGTTACCTGTTTGCATCTCTGAATTTGGAATCAGTAACAGATTGCAATTCAGATTGCATCAGTAACTGTGCCATACATGCATCTTTTGCTGCTGCGTGTTTAATGCTCAACTGTCCGTCTCCCAGGGGTCATCTGGGCCTGTGGCTGGATGCTGACCTTTACCATGGCACCACGTCCAAATGCTCCACCTTCAACAACCTGCCACTATCCTCCAAACAGGACTTCACCATCCAAAACCTGGAGGTGTGGTCCTTCGAATGAGCGCCTGCGCCGTACGCAAACATCCACACGCTACTGAACCCACGCCACGCTCACGGCATGATGACTTGATGTCTACTTGACGCTTTATCCCGAAATGTACAAGGTTTTATGTGGTTTCTCCTGGTCTGAGCACAGAGAGAAGTTTTGGCAGCGATGCCGCCCACAGCTATCCCAGCATGCAATATGTTCTCCTGCTGAAATATAACCAATATATAAACACATATACGTATATGTGAATGACGAGGACTGTGTACGATATTCGGGAAGCGGTCAATGCCGAAAATGTATTTGGAGGCCAATTCTGTCGCTTTGAGGCCTGTCTCTCAAATCGTTATTTTTGTTTACATCGTGGCGTTTAGTTGGGTTTATTTTCACATTTGTATTTCCACAATGCCAATATGTCCACAAATTGGTTTTGTTGACCAAAGCATTTTATTTGCCGTTTTTTATTTTTCATTTTTTTTCTTCTATTTGAGTGTATTTTTTATATAGATGTATGTTGGAGGTGACATATAGTCAAAATCCTACGTGACGATTGTTTTGTGATATTTTAGGGACCTTTTCTTGTTCGTTTGAAAGGGAAGCACTTGAAATTATGCCAGTATTACTCGTGAACACTATGGTAATCGCACGCCTGATTTCATTAACCTAGTCGCATCAGTTTCCCGCAAATCAGGTTCACCACTTCACTGTGGGTTTGTGTATACAATCACTGACTGATGTCACTTCCTGTTATGCGGTAGCACGATTATTATGTGATTAAGCGTGAACAGATGCACGGTGCAAAGTCTGTTCTTGAGGTTGATGTTGCCCCTCTTTGGAAACGTCCACTCATTTCACTACTAGACAGCATCTGTGGGCATTAACTAACCACATTCATGGTCCATTAGTGAAAAAAAAATTAAGTTTACAAGTGTTTCAAAGTGTCTCTTATTGCAAACACTGTCCAGTGAATGTCATATTTATTGTGTATTTCTGTGTTTGAAAGTGAACCAAATAAATGCAATAAATGAAAGATGTCAACGACTCAAGTTTTGTTGATTGAATATATATTTAATGTAATTTTAATACTTCACATTAAGAAATAAGAATTCATAAAATCAATTATGAGCCTTTGTTAGAAATACAGTTGTTTGATTGTAAAGTAGCAGTTCCTGAAATGTTCATAATCATTGCATAGATTGTATGTGAAACTATATACAGTATTTTTTTTTTTTAAATGGTAGGTTTACAGAAAATATTCTGTAATATTATGCGGATATTTTATTCAAACCATATACATTCATTTTAAACAATGTTGTCCCTGAGATGCTGTTGAATCTAAACAGTGCAAGCAAAGAAAATAAAGTCTAAAAATATAACGCACAGAAATATAAAATCCAAATATTTTTTAGTATATCTAATACATATTTCCTTTTTTTAATTTAAATTCCGAATCGATTTATTGATTTTTTTCACATTCTGTATTAATGCATTAAGTTGCTACATGGCTTGACAACAGTAAACAGCCAATACGTAGATTTGGGGTTATTAATATTATCATCTGTATTTTAAAAAATGGTGTCTTAATGTCTTTTAACTCTTTTGGGGTCACTTTTATACAAAGTTGCCGTGTGCCTCATGTCCGCTGACAACAGGATAATCTTGGTGGGCGGGGTAAACCTGCTCCGAGGTCAGAGGGGAAAGTTCATGGGAGCTCCTTGAGTAGTTCATGCCGCCCTGCTGGAGGAGGAGCAACAGCTGACGGGCGAACAGTGGCTCCACCTATAGGACAAGAGAAGTATAGCCACGTTTAGTCGTGTGGAGGAAACTATTGCATCAGAGTGGATGGAGAGGTCAAAGGTCATTCATTACCTGGACCATCAGGGTTCTCTTGTCTGCAGAGGGGTCACAGCACTCAAAAAACAGCTTCACGTGGAAATGCGGAGGAGGACGAGCATGCAGGAAATAACCCTGAAGCTCTGCAGGAATGAATGCATTAAACTTAAAGGGATAGTTCACCCAAAAGCGAAGATTCTGTTATTTACTCGCCATCATGTTTCAAACCCATAAGTCTTTCGTACGTTATTGGAACACTAATGAAGATATTTAAATTCAATCTTACATTTCTGTCCCTCCATTGACAGTTTATGCAATTACCACCAGTGTTGTCAAATCTATGGTTATACTGAAGAATTTGTACCACGACTTAGGAGCCCTTGAGCAAGGCACCGAACCCCCAACTGCTCCCAGGGCGCCGCAGCATAAATGGCTGCCCACTGCTCCGGGTGTGTGCTCACAGTGTGTGTGTGTGTGTTCACTGCTCTGTGTGTGTGCATTTTCGGATGGGTTAAATGCAGAGCACAAATTCTGAGTATGGGTCACCATACTTGGCTGAATGTCACTTCACTTTTTTTTCTTTTCTTTTTTTTCACTTTTTTTCTTTTTTTTCACTTTTTTTTTTTTTTTTTTTTTACTTTAACAATTTTGCTGCAGGTTGTTTTTTAGTGATTCCCCCTCCAGTCCAGCTCCAGCCAGAAGCTCAAATGTGCTGCATAACACAAGAGTAAACCTAAACAATTCTTGCAGATGCTGAAACTGCCACGTAACACAATAATGAATGAACTGGTTCTTACAGAAGCTCGGACGTAGTGTGTATCAGGAGAACAAACCTCATTGGTTCTTAACAAAGCTCAAACATGGAGTGTAACATGAGAATGATCCTCATTGTTTGTTATGGAAACTCAAACACGGTGCGTAACATGAGAACAAACCTCATTGGTTCTTACAGAAGCTCAAATGTAGTGTGTAACACAAGAATTAACCTCATTGGTTCCCAAACTTTGAGAAAGCATGCTTGGGCTTCCCTTTGCAATAACGGGTACATACTTGGCTGTATGTCACGTCACTTTTTATGAACTTTTTGAAGCATCAACATGCTAATCAGTGCTGCCAGGTCCACAAAACAAAATCAGCCTAACTGCAATTCAAAACTAGCCCAATCGTATTTCTTCCATGATTTACCGCTCCAACGTGGGAATGCCTTCATGTTAATAGCATTCCGATGGGTGGTTCTTAAATTGGGACTGGAGATTGCTTTTACCTGCAGACTAAAACAACCCATGGCAACAGTGTAAAAGTAGCCTAAATATTCTGTAAAACTATGGACTTGGCAACCCTTAGTTGTAGTTAATAGTTGTAGACTGTCAGTGGAGGAACAGAAATCTCTCATGTTGTATTCACACCCGTCTTGTTTGGTTCGATTAAATTTAACTCAAGTTCTTCAACACTGTATTTGGTCCAGACCAAAACGTGTGAACTAGCGGACTTCCCTGGTGTGAATACACCCTCGGGTTTCATTGATAAACAAAGGTCTTACGAGTTAACAACAACAGTCTTAGTGAACCATCCCTTTAACTACTAAATATATTAAAATGTGGTTTAGTAGTTGTTGTTCCATTCTAACCTGTCAGGAAGAGCTGTGTGTCCAGTAGTTTGCTGGTCTCCTCTCGCTCTAGTTTGCAGAGTTTGACACTCAGGTTAGCATGCAGCCCATCACAGTAGACCCTGCACTGACAGAAGCGTCGGGCGTACAGTCCATCGGGCGTCATCCAGAGCAAGACGCCCCCCTCCAGCGCTCCTCTCTCCGCCTGAGGGAGAGGAATCAGCTCCGGGCCGCCCGGACCGCTGTAGGTCCAGTTATCATCATGCGGAGCCAGTCGACAGCCCTCGGAGCTCATGACAGTGACGTCTGTGACCGGAGTCTCACCACTGAACACTGTCACCTGCAGACGGGTGTCTGGAAGAGTCAGAGACGCACATGAGATTCCAGGCTAATGCTAGGTGGTTTATAAGATGTTCTAAGTGGTTTCTGGGACATTTGCAGGTAGTTGTTGGACAGTTTATAAGATGTTCTAAGTGGATTCTGGGACATTTGCAGGTAGTTGTTGGACAGTTTATAATATGTTCTAAGTGGTTTTTGGGACATTTGTAGGTAGTTGTTGGACAGTTTATAATATGTTCTAAGTGGTTTTTGGGACATTTGTAGGTAGTTGTTGGACAGTTTATAATATGTTCTAAGTGGTTACTGGGACATTTGCAGGTAGTTGCTGAACAGTTTATGATATGTTCTAAGTGGTTACTGGGACATTTGTAGGTAGTTGCTGAACAGTTTATAATATGTTCTAAGTGGTTACTGGGACATTTGTAGGTAGTTGTTGGACAGTTTATAATATGTTCTAAGTGGTTTCTGGGACATTTGTATGTAGTTGCTGGACAGTTTATAATATGTTCTAAGTGGTTTCTGGGACATTTGTATGTAGTTGCTGGACAGTTTATAATATGTTCTAAGTGGTTTTTGGGACATTTGTATGTAGTTGCTGGACAGTTTATAATATGTTCTAAGTGGTTTTTGGGACATTTGTAGGTAGTTGCTGAACAGTTTATGATATGTTCTAAGTGGTTACTGGGACATTTGCAGGTAGCTGCTGAACAGTTTATGATATGTTCTAAGTGGTTTCTGGGACATTTGTATGTAGTTGCTGGACAGTTTATAATATGTTCTAAGTGGTTTTTGGGACATTTGTAGGTAGTTGCTGAACAGTTTATGATATGTTCTAAGTGGTTACTGGGACATTTGCAGGTAGTTGCTGGACAGTTTACAATATGTTCTAAGTGGTTTCTGGGACATTTGCAGGTAGCTGCTGAACAGTTTATGATATGTTCTAAGTGGTTTCTGGGACATTTGCAGGTAGTTGCTGAACAGTTTATAATATGTTCTAAGTGGTTTTTGGGACATTTGCAGGTAGTTGCTGGACAGTTTATAATACGTTCTAAGTGGTTTTTGGGACATTTGTAGGTAGTTGTTGGACAGTTTATAATATGTTCTAAGTGGTTTTTGGGACATTTGCAGGTAGTTGCTGAACAGTTTATGATATGTTCTAAGTGGTTACTGGGACATTTGCAGGTAGTTGCTGGACAGTTTATGATATGTTCTAAGTGGTTTCTGGGACATTTGTATGTAGTTGCTGGACAGTTTATAATATGTTCTAAGTGGTTTTTGGGACATTTGTAGGTAGTTGCTGAACAGTTTATGATATGTTCTAAGTGGTTACTGGGACATTTGCAGGTAGTTGCTGGACAGTTTACAATATGTTCTAAGTGGTTTCTGGGACATTTGCAGGTAGCTGCTGAACAGTTTATGATATGTTCTAAGTGGTTTCTGGGACATTTGCAGGTAGTTGCTGAACAGTTTATAATATGTTCTAAGTGGTTTTTGGGACATTTGCAGGTAGTTGCTGGACAGTTTATAATACGTTCTAAGTGGTTTTTGGGACATTTGTAGGTAGTTGTTGGACAGTTTATAATATGTTCTAAGTGGTTTTTGGGACATTTTGTAGGTAGTTGTTGGACAGTTTTATAATATGTTCTAAGTGGTTTTTGGGACATTTGTAGGTAGTTGCTGAACAGTTTATAATATGTTCTAAGTGGTTTTTGGGACATTTGCAGGTAGTTGCTGGACAGTTTGATATGTTCTAAGTGGTTTTTGGGACATTTGTAGGTAGTTGTTGGAAAGTTTATAATATGTTCTAAGTGGTTACTGGGACATTTGCAGGTAGTTGCTGGACAGTTTATGATATGTTCTAAGTGGTTTTTGGGACATTTGTATGTAGTTGCTGGACAGTTTGATATGTTCTAAGTGGTTTTTGGGACATTTGTAGGTAGTTGTTGGAAAGTTTATAATATGTTCTAAGTGGTTTCTGGGACATTTGTATGTAGTTGCTGGACAGTTTATAATATGTTCTAAGTGGTTTTTGGGACATTTGTAGGTAGTTGCTGAACAGTTTATGATATGTTCTAAGTGGTTTCTGGGACATTTGTATGTAGTTGCTGGACAGTTTATACGATGTTCTAAGTGGTTACTGGGACATTTGCAGGTAGTTGCTGGACAGTTTACAATATGTTCTAAGTGGTTTCTGGGACATTTGTAGGTAGTTGCTGAACAGTTTATAATATGTTCTAAGTGGTTTTTGGGACATTTGCAGGTAGTTGCTGGACAGTTTATAATATGTTCTAAGTGGTTTTTGGGACATTTGTAGGTAGTTGTTGGACAGTTTATAATATGTTCTAAGTGGTTTTTGGGACATTTGTATGTAGTTGTTTGACAGTTTATAATATGTTCTAAGTGGTTTCTGGGACATTTGCAGGTAGTTGTTGGACAGTTTATAATATGTTCTAAGTGGTTACTGGGACATTTGCAGGTAGTTGCTGAACAGTTTATGATATGTTCTAAATGGTTACTGGGACATTTTTAGGTAGTTGTTGGACAGTTTATAATATGTTCTAAGTGGTTTCTGGGACATTTGTAGGTAGTTGCTGGACAGTTTATAAGATGTTCTAAGTGATCACTGGAGCATTTGATGGTTGTTTTTAGGCTGTAGTTAAGATGTTCTATGTTTTTAACTTTCATCCTCCGTGCCGCTCATCAATATCAGTTCCAAAACAGTGGACCAATCAGAAAACCCGGCGGTGGGGCAAAGGTTGCAAGTTTTATGTGTTTTTAGACGCAAAGGCACATTCTGTGGGAACGGCCCCTAAGTAGTACTTGCTAGTCTGTTGCTTAGAAGTTTGTAACTGAGGCATTGTTAGATGGTTGCAAGGTTGTTTGTTCCAAGGTGTTCACTAGGTTGGTGCAAAGCAGTTGCTAAGATGCTTTGAGATTGTTGTGTGCTAAGAATGTTCTAAGTGGTTGCAAGGGTGTTGCTAAGGAGTTTATTATTGTGTGTGTACCTGACAGTGCCATGGCCTCGGCTGATTTCATGCTGGCGTCCAGAGTGAACGGAGAGGGATGCGACTCAAATGTGTTACAGCTGTAGAAAGAGCCACTTCTCTGGTAACCTACACCCCCACCCCCCCCAAACACAAACACTTTACTGCAAATGACTCAATATATGTTTTTAATGAATACAGAGCGAGAAAGAGGGTAAATACCGGCATCCCAGCATGAGTTATGGCTGAAGTGAACGTCAGACAGAGAGTTCTGATCACACAGGAAGTCCCTCCAGCTCCTGTCAGCAGCAGACAGGAAGTTACACACCTGTACAGAGAGACAGACACAGGGACAGATCACTACTCTACCGGTTTAATTTTCATGACCAGATGTTACTTTATAGTTTAGTAGTAATCTGCAATAAGCTTTTTTAGGTTAGAGTTACCTGACCCTCCACAGGTTCATATGAAGGATAAAACGGATAGTTATGGTGACCCGAGCTTGAGGAAACATTCTCATATGATTTTGGTGCTGAAATGAAGAGGAAAGTAATTGCTATTTAAATGTGTATTAATTTATATTTTCATAAATTAAATTGATTTAATTTTGTTCTCTATATTAAGTCTTAGATTAAATTATCTTGTAATAAATAAATATATAAATAAATGCATATTTAATAATAATAATAATGTATATTAAAAGGTATATGTAGCACATGAATCTATCTATAAATAAATGTATATTTATTAAATAATATATTTATTTAATATAAAATATATATATAATATAACATTCAATTTAAGATAAAAAAATCATTTATAAACATATATTCAAATTTTTTATATAGTTATAAATTGCATAAAAATGTTTTCTAAATTATTAATTTTAATTTATTTAGTAATGTAAATGTGTATATGCATACAATATTTGCATTATGTCATATTAAATAAATTTAATATTTAAATGTAGTATATTTAGATTTATAAATATGAGTGTGCATTTACCTCTTTTGGTTCCTTCAGGAATAACGCGGTAAACTTTAAATGGTTCTGATACGTCCAGCTGACTTCGGCCCACAAGCTCCTCAAAGTCGCTGCTCTTATTCAAGGCACACCTGAGTCTGGTTTTCCAGGTGGGAGGATCCGGTTTATCTATTCCCTCGCGATACTTGCCCTTGAACAGAGCCCAGGCCTAATTCAATAAACCAGACTTCTTTAATAAACCATTAACATAAATTATGCTGAACAGATCTCATTT
>NC_081781.1:1174968-1219968 GCF_963082965.1 Carassius carassius
GTTCTTCTATGGCATCACTGTGAAAACTCCAATTTGGAATTTTTATAATTTAAGAGTGTAAGAAAAACATCCTGAAGAACCCTTTTTCCATTTTAAAGATCTTCTAATAGAATGTAAAGACTATATGGACGTTAAATGGAACCATCAAACACTAACGGTTCTTTATTGGGATTGTTGGTTCCATAAAGAACCTATAACGTCCATGGAACATTTCCATTCTACAAAATGTTCTTTATAATGGAAAAACATTCTTTAGATTGTTAACACAAAGAAAAAAAGGTTATTCTAAGAACTGATCAATGAAAGGTTCTTGAGGAACCAAAATGGTCCTTCTATGTCATTGGTGTGCTGATAAACCCTCCTTTGGGACCTTTATTTTGAAGTATGTCGCTTTATTTTCATAGCAGAGCCACAGAAGAACCTTTTTTTTTATTATTCCCCAAAGAACATTCCAATGAAGAACATTCTGAAGAACCCTTTTCCACTCTAAAGAACCTTTTTTGGAATATAGAGACACTATGGATGTTCTTCAATGCCAATAAAGCACTTTTAAGAGTGTTTTCTGGTTGCATTACAAAAAGAGAATCTTTGAAGAACCAAAATCTAATCAAGTTAGTGTACTTATAAAGCGTTTAAATGCACCATTTTCAAACAAATTATTCGGTTTTCTCTATGAAAACCCATTTGGAACCGTATCTGTAAAACAGATACAGATGCTAATAAACATTTTGGGACCTAATTCATCCTAATTGGACCCCTGCAGGCCTGTGGCATTGATTTAAGTGCACAAAGAGCAGTGTGCACTTGACCAGGTGAACTCTCAGATCAGACCTGCTGTTAAAACGCCAACAGGTCGTGCTGCTGAATTCAACCGCTTGTGCCTTCGCCCCCATCTGTCCTCAAATCCAGCAACATCTGCTGCTATATTCTTTCACACATGCCAAAAAAACACACACAGGCTTTTCTCATTTGAACTGAAAGAAAAACCGGAAAACCAACAGTTGCTAAAAGAGTCCAACACCTTGTCCCAAAAGCAAGAAACAGTAAATGTCCTAATCAAATATGTTGTGTTAGAGGAAGCCAGAAGCTGTGTACCTCGGACAGATGTTTTCAGGCCTGAGGTTGGGGTTTGGCCTTCAGTCGGGGATTTAGAGACAGATTTAACTAAATAAAAGCAAATCAGACTTCATTTAATAAATGCAAGGGCATGCACTGAATGCCAATTTAGGTTTACAACTCGTGAAAATGATTTCATGCATTCTCAAAGAAACCACAGCATGCACAGTGCACAAGCCTTGCTTTAATGATTTATACAGATAGTAACAAAATCTACTAACTGCTTTTCCCCAAATAATTATCTACATATCCAAATATACTAAATTAACATGTATCAAATATAATAATAGATATTTTTGCATATATATATATATATATATATATATATAATATGTTTTTGTGCATATATCATGCACATTCTAAAACCTTTCAATTTCAAAGTATTTAAGAAGAAAAATACAAAAACACAGATTTTTATATATAGGCCTACATTGTTATAATAAAGTTGCATATATAGGCTATATCGGTCACATATATTGTTGCAACATATAATGCCATAAAAAAATCATAATATGCACATGTACAAATTTTAAATGGGGATTTAATAATTGTTATAAACGTTTAAGTATGTGATATAAAAAAAATAATAATATTAATCTTTATATGGGGCAATATATTACATTTCCTCATGGGAAAATTTGTTTAAATGTGTTTTATTTCGCAATATAGCCTGCCTGGAAAATAAACAGAACTTAACATCCTAACATCCATCTTTCTTTATTGTCTACAGTACAGAGTCAATTAAATACAGAAACAAGAGGAAGTGCACATTGCAATGGAAGATATACAAAAAACATTCATTTAGCACAAGGTTGTGACTAACTTAGAAAAACATGGTTATTAAAAAAAAAAAAAAAAGGGTTTCAGGGTTTCATTTCACTTGTGCTAATAGCTTGTAAATGTTGGATTCAATTAGAAAAGATTGCAACACAGAAGCATTTCGCGAGAAATCTTTGACACTGCATGCATGATCAATTAACACTAACCCTCACAGAAAAACATCTGTAAGTCAGTTACCAAAGGCCAATAACTAGCTTGTGCATGGAAGGATACACAACGCACATTTACTAATATATTGACTTTTTTACTTTTTGAGCAATAGGGGAACTCAGAAATGAATCACTTTGCCTTCTCAGGCAACAACGTTATGACTTGATGACTTGCAATGAAAAAAACACTGTAAGCCACCAATGTTAGTTCACTTAATTAATTGTATATTTCTTAACAACAGCTTTTGATTATTATAACATGTAATTAAAGAAGATTTTCCTGTGCACTGCATACACTGCAAACACTGCAAACAAAATATCACGAAAATCCCCTTCAATTCCCCCTGCACTCTCTGCTGTACATGCACTTCATCACACAGATGTAAACATTCCTCTGTCCTGTCAGTGAATGATGGCTCTCGAGGGACGCTCAGGGGCCAGAGACTCGATCAGGGACGGCCCCTCGGACCCTGGCACCTGCGGACACATGCATGCAGCAGATGATGGTTAATGAAAGCCTTGAGCCACATGCTTATCGACTTTTCCAGAGCTTTCACACGCGTGCATCAAAGACAATCTGATTCAAGACACAAGCGCTTCTGATCCTGCAAACACAGAGGAAAAAAAACTATTTGTTCTTTCCATTTACAGTATATAAACGTACAAAAGAAATATTATTGCAATTGTCTGGAAGTCAAAAATAATAATAATAGTCGAATACTAATAATAACTACTACTAATTTGTATTACTATTATAATGATGGGAATAATAATAATAATGCAAAATCCATTTATTTAAAGACCACATGTATCATTAGTTACCTTACTTCTTTTGCAATTACAAATGTTTTTATTAAATATTATTACTCTCTTTTTTTAGAGTTATATAGAAATAACAAGAATGCAACAAATAAGGAGATTGTGTTTTATTTGATTAAATCAGGTTTGTTAAAAGTGTGATTGAATGATGTTAGTTCACTTGCACAACTGTGTATTTTCTATAAAAATTAAAATATGTGTAAAAATAGTTATAAAGAAGTAATGTTGCAATCCTTTGAACTCTCGACTGAAGCAGAACTCAGTGGATGTGAATTATTATCACATCACATGTGAAACATTTTATTTAATGTGACAGAAAAAAGTAACACTAGTGACATCTATAATTAAGAAGATAAGATTAAATTGTTACTTTTGGCATTCAATGAAAGCAGTTAGTGAAAGAGCATAAAGATAAACTGATCTTCACTGGCAATTTTCATGAAAAAAGCATTTTACTAAATATCTTCTCCAAGATATCACAGCACATGTTGTCAATCATGGTATACTCACTAGTTTAATCCATTCCCTAACAATAAAGTAGATCACACCAATGACTTCCACTAAAGAAAGAGATAAATGAGAACATTTCTGATAACTGAAAAGAAACAGTGGACTTCACATGGGCCTTTATATATATAAATGTATTTTTTATGATGATGAAGGGGTTGAAAGAGAGCAAAATTGTAGTCTTTTCTTTCACACATGAATCATAACAATATTATTCCAGAGTGTTTGATACATAGGCTACCGTTTTACTAATACGGACTACTTTATAATACTTTTTGGTACTTTTTTTTTTGCCATTTCTGGAGCTCAATAACGTCAGTCGCCATTCACAGCGTCAGCTTCATTAATTATTTATTTTATTTATTTATCTAATTATAATATGCAAAACTGTAATGTTTATATTTAAATGAAAAATGATGTCTTTATATTTATTTAATTAAAATGTATATAAATATTTTTTTAATCGCGTTTTTGATGACGTCGCTCGCGCGCCAGACCGGCTGGTGACGCTGCAGTCTCTCAGCGAGCGGAAGTGAGGAAGAGATGCGTGTTTTTGTTTGGGTTAACTCTCATTATGAGGTTTTTCTGTGTTTGCTGACCGTCGTGTGAAGTTTTATCGGGATGGAGCCCATCGTGGTCCATGATTTCTCGGAGAAGATCCTGGAGCAGCTCGTTCATTTCCATGTGATGAAGTTTAGCGGCGGGTTTTTCCTCTGGATCGGATCTAACAGTCCGCTTCTGTCTAATCTTGCCCTCGCCCTCAACACTAAATATGTGAGTCCTGCTGATGCTAACACACATAAGTTACACTATTAATCATAATCATACTTGTATACCATTGTGTTTACATATTTGGTTAGTTTGGTATGTTGTTAGTGTATTGTAAACTTATGGTAACGTTACATCAGTTGAGGTTTGTTTATTATTTAAATATTATAATTATTTGTTTATTAGTATTAGTGTATATTAATATTTAGAAATCGCTTTCATTATTGTATTTTCAGTTTGTATTTTAATGTATATTTATATTATCAGCGCGGACAATAGTGAAATAGTTACAATAGTAAAATGACTTTTATTTTATGTTTTCCAGCGTTTGTACTTTATAAGTGTTTTTCTTTATAAAGCTTAACTTCATGAAATTCCAAAACATAATATTGCACTACGTTTCATATTAAATATCATTTAATACTCACTTACATTAGAAATCTAGTACCTTACTCAAGTCAAAGTAATTCAAAGTTTTAGTTAAGTACCAGAAAGTACTGTATCTTGAATGCTCTTAAGGTGAAAAACTAATTTATTTATCAAATGTAGTACAGTAAAAAGAAAAAAAGTACGACGTAATGCTTCGTAATGTAGTGAAGTAAAAGTTTTCCAAAGTTTTGTCAGTTTTATATTTAGCCGTAATGAATTTCATTTTTTGTTTTAATAATTTTAACACTTTAGCAATAAAGTTTTTTTTTAAATATGATAATTATATTTTATTTAATCTGTATTAGAAAAAAAGTTTTTTGTTTTAGTTTACAATAACAAAAAAACATTTCATTATTGAATTTTATGCTTTTGTCATTTTTATATTTAGCTTTAATATATTTTTTTATTAGTTTAGGTTATTTTAATACTTCAATTTAAAACTAATTATTTCAGTTGTATACCAAGGCAACATTTCCAGTTGTTTAAATTTTTTTTATATAATATTTATATTTTGTTTTAGCTTTATTTCGTTTTATATATATATATATATATAATTTTTTATTTATATATGTATGTATATTATTTTTTATTTATATGTGTTTGTGTGTGTGTATATATATTTATATATATATATATATATATATATATATATATATACACACACATATAAATATATATATATATATGTATATATATATATTTTTTTTTAATATGTCTTTGTCTTGTTAATAATCGTTTTGTTATTGTCTTTGATCTAAATACACACTATGATGAGTTCTATTGTAAAGATGAAGCCTCTCAAATGGAAGTAAGTGTTTCCTGCAGGCAGCTCATGTGTTGTTTGTTGTTTTTTCCCAGGATTCAATGCCTCTGTCCGCTCTGCTTCTGGGTGACACGTCAGACACGACTCCAAGCTCTCTTGCACAGAGACTCAGTAAGATCTGCTTTAACTGATCAGAGCGATCCATCCTTCTGCTTCAGTCATTTACAGACCTGTAACGTCATCAAATCTGAACGTTTATGATAAAACTGTGGCAGAGCTACTAAAAAAACTTCATGTTAAGGAACCTAGCGTTCACCTAGTTTCTAGCATTTATTATTCTCTTTCTTTTCAGCAAAGAAGACGAAGAAACAGGTATTTGTAAGTTACAGTTTACCCACGACGGACTCAAATCTAGCGCTGCTGGTGGAGAACAGAATCAAAAAGGAGATGGAGATTCATCCTGACAAGTTTTAAACGTGTTGTTTTACCTCACACTTTTCTGTTTGCTTTTTTTTTTTTGTACATGGCTCAATAAATCTAAAGGAAAAGTATTCAGTTGTAACATTATTATTTTGTGTGGTACATATCCAGTTATGAGCTGAAGTTATGAAGGTTATAGCAAAGATGTTTCTTTTTAAATCCTATTATTTCAGGTTTTGTAAAATCTGGAAATATGAGGGAACTTTAAACATTCAATTTCCAGAATTGAAAAGTCATTGGAAGTAATTATTACAATCCTTAAAAGTTTATGCAATAAAAATAGCTTTTTCTATTCTGCATGCAATGCATCACAAGGTGTGGAAACTCTGTGTAAGGTTGTTCTTGCTATAAGATATAAACTAAAAAAGGTACGTTTATTTTTATTGCACAATAAAAAAAAGACAGAATTAATAGAAAAAACTTTGTTAGCTTAATTGCAAGAAAAAGAATCTGAATTGTAAGCTAAAAAGTAATTTTTTTAAAAATGTAAAATAATTTTTTTATTCCGTCAGAATTGTGATAAACTTATTACAATATAAACAATTACGAGATTATAACTAACTAAAAATTGTGAGAAAGTCGCAGTTAACTTTTTTTATTCCATAGCAAAAACAAGCATATGAACAATGCAATATACTGTATTAAAAAAAAAGTATTTATTTATAAGAGCAATGTCTTCAAATGCACTATTAACATGTTTGAAACTCATTTAATGCTAATCGTCAAATACAGAAAAATACACTGATGCTTTACAATGTTTCAGTCTCCTGCGTTTGAGTGAATCTCATTAATGCCGGTCCAGGTCATGTTTCATGCCAAATTCATAATTATTTGTAATTTTTAAAATACTTAGGATTTGATTACATCATGGAACTCTTTATTTATAATTTCAAATATATTTTTATTCATAATTATTTTATTTTATTTTTTGTTCAGTGGTGCTTGACAATTTTATTCTGTTCTTTTCACATTAAAATAATATTTTTAGTCCTAAAAATAGGCTTAATTTTTATTAATTTTTATTTTTTAAGAAAAATATACTTTGCCATTTGTTTTTGTTATTTTTGGGGTGAAATATGACCTGGAATTGTTGTTTAATTTGTAATATTTACTCATATGTGCTCTTATGATGTGCTTTAATCAGTATTTGAAGTATTATGGAGTGCTTTAGTGTTAGTCACTATTACACCTGACATTAGGATGTGAAATGAAAACTTATATTCAGAGATAAATATATATATATCCCAAATTCCTGTATAAACACACACACAATACCTGCAATCACTGTTTAAAAACTTGAAGTGTTTCATTAACATCCTGTAATACAGTTTTTGTTCTTAATTTGGTTTCATTTTCAGTAGTTTGAGGATAAACAGGAGCTCTGAGATGTTCAAGTTACTCCACTGCTACTCTACACATTAATAATAATCACAATAATTGTTAAATATACATGAAAACAATCAGCAGCCCTTCTAGTGGTCGTGCTCCACGTCAGCCCGAGTTCACATTTATGAAACAAGTGTATGTCCGAGTCACATTTCACACCAAATGTAAAAATAAGTTCATAAAATGAGCCTGTTTCTGCACTGTGACATTATTTTCATTTTCTCCCCTCCAGCCAAATCTCATAACCACAATGCAATAAAAATCTTATCATCGTAATACAACGATCTTTCACTTATTAGCGTTTCAAATTTAAAAAAGGTTTCATTTTTTTTGATGCAAAATATAATTTATTTATTTTTTATCTATATTTTGTTTCTTTGTGAAATGTGTCCCTTGACAATTTCCTGACAGGCTTCCCTCCTGTAACTGTGGTTATTGAGCTTGTGAATGTTTGCTGCATGTTAACCCTTGTACGTCCTTAGGGACTTTTAGTCTTTTTCAAGGTCTTTTTTTTTTATCATTTTGAGAGTGTTAAAGCAAACTGTGTAAATTTAGTCAAAAACGTGTATTTTTATTAAATTCTTAATATTTCACCATCATTTTCCTTTCAGAAATCTATTTAATACCAGGTCTAAAAATAGTTGCACTGTGGTCCTCATTGTAGATAATGTCCCAATTGAAACCCATTAAAACTGCAATATTTAATCACAGTACTATTTAAGCATAACATCATGCATTCTTTAGTAATAGGCTGTCACTATTTTGCCAATATTTAAAATTTTATTTAATTTTTACAATTTTCCACCTGATTTTTCTGCTTCTGCCTAAAAAAAAAAAACTGATTTGAATTTAATTTTTGACACTGCAAAACTAATGCATCACCATAATGTTATTGCTAATCACTGACATATCCAAGACAAAAAAAAAAAAATAAACAGACTAGCATTTAAAGGGTTGAAATCATGGAAATTACTTAAGTTTTGGTCAATTTGATCATAACAAGGTCTATGTCAGTGAAAAGCAGATTTTTTTTTTCTTTTTTTACATTTTTGTATTTCAAGAACATCGATGTAACTTTTTGACGCACAAGGGTTAAGAGCAGACCATTAAGTTGTGCTGTTTTTTTTTTTGTTTTTTTTTAAGCCATCATCTGTCTAGTCGTGGTTTTATACACGTTCAGTTCAGATTCATCTGGCCGGCTCGTGATTGCTTTTCTAGTTTTAGTGCAAAACAGACAGACTAAAAAAACCTGAACATAGTGAGGTGCAAACGAATGGTGAACTTCCTTCATGAAACATGAGCAAACCACATTTGTTGCGCTTAACAACCATTCCTACTAATGAGAAGAATTAGTGTTTAATAAACAATTTGTGCACATATTTTGTACACTTGTGTGTCATGAATATGGAGGGATGTTTCCACCACAGGATCAAAAAAATGTCAAAAAGTAATTTCAACTTTTATTTAACAGAATCGCGAGGAATAAAAAATGAGATGGTTCTGAGATATAAAATCATAATTTTGACCTTTTTCTCAATTCTGTTTTTTTTTTCACCACGGCACAAAAAAAAGGTAATTGCGACTTTTTAACTCCATATTCTCAAAATTGCGAATTAAATCTTGCGATTCTGACATTTCCCAAGATTACGGCATTAAATCTTGCGATTCTGACTTTTCCTAGGATTGCGGCATTAAATCTTACG
Source organism: Carassius carassius (assembly GCF_963082965.1). Taxonomy (NCBI): domain Eukaryota; kingdom Metazoa; phylum Chordata; class Actinopteri; order Cypriniformes; family Cyprinidae; genus Carassius; species Carassius carassius. The sequence goes on from NC_081781.1 coordinate 1,183,929, forward strand.
ACTCTGACTTTTCCCAAGATTGCGGCATTAAATCTTGCGATTCTGACTTTTCCTAGGATTGCGGCATTAAATCTTACAATTCTGACTTTCCCAGGATTGTGGCATTAAATCTTGCGATTCTGACTTTTCCCAGGATTGCGGCATTAAATCTTACAATTCTGACTTTCCCAGGATTGTGGCATTAAATCTTGCGATTCTGACTTTTCCCAAGATTGCGAAATTAAATCTTGCGATTCTGACTTTTCCTAGGATTGCGGCATTAAATCTTGCGATTCTGACTTTTCCTAGGATTGCAGCATTAAATCTTGCGATTCTGACTTTTCCTAGGATTGCGGCATTAAATCTTACGATTCTGACTTTTCCTAGGATTGCGGCATTAAATCTTGCGATTCTGACTTTTCCTAGGATTGCGGCATTAAATCTTACGATTCTGACTTTTCCTAGGATTGCGGCATTAAATCTTGCGATTCTGACTTTTCCTAGGATTGCGGCATTAAATCTTGCGATTCTGACTTTTTCCGAGGATTGCGGCATTAAATCTTACGATTCTGACTTTTCCTAGTATTGCGGCATTAAATCTTGTGATTCTGACTTTTCCCAAGATTGCGGCATTAAATATTGCGATTCTGACTTTTCCTAGGATTGCGGCATTAAATCTTGCGATTCTGACTTTTCCTAGGATTGCGGCATTAAATCTTACGATTCTGACTTTTCCCAGGATTGCGGGATTAAATCTTACGATTCTGACTTTTCCTAGAATTGTGTCATTAAATCTTGCGATTCTGACTTTTCCCAGGATTGCGGCATTAAAACTTGCGATTCTGACTTTTCCTAGGATTGCGGCATTAAATCTTGCGATTCTGACTTTTTCCGAGGATTGCGGCATTAAATCTTACGATTCTGACTTTTCCCAGGATTGCGACATTAAATCTTGCGATTCTGACTTTTCCTAGGATTGCGGCATTAAATCTTGCGATTCTGACTTTTCCTAGGATTGCGGCATTAAATCTTGCGATTCTGACTTTTCCTAGGATTGCGGCATTAAATCTTGCGATTCTGACTTTTTCCGAGGATTGCGGCATTAAATCTTACGATTCTGACTTTTCCTAGTATTGCGGCATTAAATCTTGTGATTCTGACTTTTCCCAAGATTGCGGCATTAAATATTGCGATTCTGACTTTTCCTAGGATTGCGGCATTAAATCTTGCGATTCTGACTTTTCCTAGGATTGCGGCATTAAATCTTACGATTCTGACTTTTCCCAGGATTGCGGGATTAAATCTTACGATTCTGACTTTTCCTAGAATTGTGTCATTAAATCTTGCGATTCTGACTTTTCCCAGGATTGCGGCATTAAATCTTGCGATTCTGACTTTTCCCAGGATTGTGGCATTAAATCTTTCGATTCTGAGTTTTCCCAGGATTGCGGCCTTAAATCTTGTGATTCTGACTTTTCCTAGAATTGTGTCATTAAATCTTGCGATTCTGACTTTTCCCAGGATTGCAGCATTAAATCTTACAATACTGACTTTTCCCAGGATTGAGGCTTTTAATGTTGTGATTCTGACTTTTCCCAGGACTGCGGCATTAAATGTTGCGATTCTGACTTTTCCTAGAATGGTGTCATTAAATCTTACGATTCTGACTTTTCCAAGGATTGCGGCATTAAATCTTACGATTCTGACTTTTCAGAGGATTGCGGCATTAAATCTTGCGATTCTGACTTTTCCCAGGATTGAGGCTTTTAATGTTGTGATTCTGACTTTTCCTAGAATAGTGTCATTAAATCTTGCGATTCTGACTTTTCCTAGAATAGTGTCATTAAATCTTACAATTCTGACTTTCCCGAGGATTGCGGCATTAAATCTTGCGATTCTGACTTTTCCCAGGATTGTGGCATTAAATCTTGCGATTCTGACTTTTCCTAGGATTGCGGCATTAAATCTTGCGATTCTGACTTTTCCCAGGATTGTGGCATTAAATCTTGCGATTCTGACTTTTCCTAGGATTGCGGCATTAAATCTTACGATTCTGACTTTTCCTAGGATTGCGGCATTAAATATTGCGATTCTGACTTTTCCCAGGATTGCGACATTAAATCTCGCGATTCTGACATTTCCCAGGACTGTGGCATTAAATCTTACGATTCTGACTTTTCCCAGGACTGTGGCATTAAATCTTACGATTCTGACTTTTCCCAGGACTGTGGCATTAAATATTGCGATTCTGACTTTTCCTAGGATTGCGGCATTAAATCTTGCGATTCTGACTTTTCCCAGGATTGCGACATTAAATCTCGCGATTCTGACATTTCCCAGGACTGTGGCATTAAATCTTACAATTCTGACTTTTCCCAGGACTGTGGCATTAAATCTTGCGATTCTGACTTTTCTCTGAATTGCGGCGCTAAATATTACAATTCTCAGTTTACGTATATAGTGCCATTTTGACTTTTATCTCAAAATTCTCTATCTTCATATCTTCATGATTCATATCTTATGATTCATATCTTATGATTCTGAATTTTCTCCGAGTACATATCCTACAATTTTTTTTACTTAGAAGTGCTAAGAAAAAAAAAGTAAAAAAAATTGTGACTGAGACAGTCACAAATACCTTTTTTTATTTTCTTTATCCTGTGGTGGAAACAATCTCCCTTACATGAACGAAGTCCGCCGGTTCTTACTGTCAGTTTTATTCTGTCCTTATAATAAATACCAAACATTTATCAAATGTACAAAAAAGAACACATTCAAATCAGTGAAACTCCTCCGTGAGATGGTTGTTCGGTAGTGGCCATTCGAAAAATAGTTCCTTTCACTAAACGCAAGTTAAAATGAAATTTTCAGTTTGTACAAAGGTAGGAATTTTTCACCGATGCTGGTTAATGAAGCGTTTTGACACTTTACCACGACATCAGTCGCATTTCACAGTTTAAAAAGCACAAAAGAATAAGTGAAACTCGTTCAACAATCGCTCTTTGTTTGGCCATCTTTAGCAAATGCTGTCATGAAGTCCTCACGCCATTGGCTGTGCTGTTGCTAGGCACTGCGCCGTTGCCGGGGTTGACAATCTGGTGAAGGGGCATGTCCTGAACACGTGAATACTCCCTGACCTCGGTCATGGCCAGTAGGTGGTGCTGTTCTCCGGGGAGGATGGGCCGCCGCAGAAGCCCCTCCCCCTCAGCAATAGTCTCAGGCAGCGGTTGGCCGGCGGTTTCCGGGAGCAACGGTATGCAAATGATGCAGAGCAGAGTGCAGCAGGTGAGGATCACGTGATGCAGGAAGAAACCTTTCTGATTGTGGAGCTCCATCAGTGGTGCTGTTAGCATACCGAAACCTGCGCTCGCCAGGACCAGACCCACACCTCCACCCCTGTTACAACAAAACATCTGGTAATGATCAGGTTAATCCTACTCTAATTATTGGTGTTTGCAAAATCAAGCATGTAAGTTTAAAGACACGAAGTAACATGAAGTCCTCAGTAACACTAAGGTTTAATTTTTTGAAATAAAGTTTGTTAATTTCGACATTTACTAAAACCAGGGATGGTATATTTAAACAAAAAAAAAATATAACAATAGAATCTAATTTAAAATATTAATGAAAACTCTTATTAACAAAAACTGCAGTTCTCATCCGTTTAGTTTCACTTGAGGCATTATAATAATTAAAGCTTAAGAAACTAAAAGGAATAAGAAATTGTAAATATAAACATAGTAAAAATAACTAATAAAAATGACAAAAATGCTAGATTACTAAAAACATAACCAAAATTAAAATGAAAGCAAACAAATAACATTTAAAAATAATAATAATAATAAACAATATTAAAATAGCAATAGAAATACTAAAATAACAAACTAAAACTAAAATCCCAAAAATATAGACATTTAAAAACTAATAAAAATAACAAAACATAAATTACTAAAGCTTTAAGTAAAATGAATGTGAAAGCAGAAACTATGAAAACAAAACCAAAATATCAACAAAAACCTAAAAATAATTTTTAAAAGCAAAAAATAAATTTATCCTATTCATCTAGTTTAACTTTAAGCAATTAAATAACTAAAATAGAATACAAACTATCAAAAATAGACATTTAAAAAAATTAAAACTAATAAAAATGACAAAAACAACAATCACTAAAACTTTATCTAAAATTAAAATGAAAACTGTATTTTTATTAACTAATAAATAACTATTATTACATTAGTTTATACAATTTTCTTTATTACATTTAATGATTTTATCAATTTACTGTTGTATTAGTTTAAATTTAATTAAAATTTTAAATTTATGAAAATGTATTTTAAATGGTTTAACTAACTAAGTAGTAAAACTAACATTTTTGAAATTTTCAAGAGAAAGTGCACTATACAGACTTAAATTATTATAATTCATGAACGCTTTTGAATACAGACCTAAGGTTGGTGTCTTTTTTAAGAAGACAATTATCAGAGTATCACAGAAGTGTAATAATTTACTAAATTGAAAGCATAAAAAATTATAGATGTTTAAATTTACTGTAATGAAAATGTAAAAATTTTATTTTATATGAAATACATTTTTAAAAAATTGTTAAAAATACAAAAGTGATATAAAATTAAAGCCATATGTGTAAGTTGTGTTCCAAATTTGAAGTTGATATTAAAAAAAAAGGTAAAGAAAAATAAAAGATTTATTTTATATAAAATAAATACTAAAAAAATAGTTACAAATACAAAATTGCAATAAAATTAAAGCTATATGTCTAAGTTGTGTTCCAAATTTGAAGTTGATATGAAAAAAAGGTTCATATGCAATTTTGTTTATACTATACAGAAAAACACCAACCAGGTGCCAAACTCTGATTAATTAAAAAAAAAATGTTTTTATGCATTTCTGTTACAAATCTATCAATTACTCTCTCAATATTACTCTTTTTGTGTCAAAGGTCAGACCTAATTTAGATTAGTTATAGACTCTTGGTGCACTCCTGTCTTGAATGAATAATAAACTGTTCCTACATAATATGTTACAGACAATAATGGTAAAATATCTATTTAGGAGTCTTAGACCTTTCCAATGATATAAAGTTTGTCATGATTATATTAGGATTTAATTGTAATACAGTAAAGTATACGGGACGGTGACAGTTAAGGGGTTAAATGAGTTTCTTCCACTAATAAACAAGTGTTGAGTAAGTGTTGGAGCTCAGTGTGAAGTGTTGTGTATTCCTCGGATCAGACTGGAGTCTCTGACAGACAGATGGACGGACAGAGATGCTGACCTGATGACCGTCGGCGTGATCTCAGCGCAGTAGAAGATGCTGAGTGTGCTGACCGCATGAGACGAGAACATCCCGATGATGGAGAAGGCGTACGAGAAGCGCTGGTTCAGTGAGTCCCGCTCAGCTTGGACAACACAGATAATATATTAATAGATATATACACTACTAGTCAAAAGTTTGGGATCAGAACAATTTATGTTTTTACAGGAGTTTCTTATGCTCATCAAAGCTGCATTTATTTGATCAAAAATACAGGAAACAATAAACAATAAAAAGATGATTTTCTGTGAAGATGATTTTGAAAGTCAGTGTTATAAAAGTATAATTTATGAAATGATGTATAATTTATAACTCAGTATGTTTAAACCATATTAGTAGAAATTAAAAGGTTTTATTGTACATTATAATTGTAGAAATGTAAGAACAGAAATGTAAAGTGTTACTATCCAGCATTTAATTTAATTTATTAATTTATTTAAATATATGCATGTATTCATTTTAATATTTTTTATGTATTTTAATGTAATGCTTTATTTCTGTATTATTTTAATCTAATTTGTGTGCATTTATTTATTTTAATCAAATTTATATGCATTTAATAATTTTTTTATTTTAATCAAACATTTTGTTTGATTAAAATAAACGCATACCTTAAAAAACTGATTGGAAAAAATTAAATGTAAATTAGATTAAATGTAAAGTGTTTTTACTAACGATGCATGACAAAAACAACTTTTCTCCCTAATGTATATGTGACATTTTAAATTACCTATAATAAATTAATTAATTACAATTTATAATATTATGTATCATTTAAAACCTGAAATATTTCAAATGCATTAGTAGAAATTAACATGTAGAATTAACATTTAATGCTGTCTTATTCATTGAAATATCATGTTGGCTACAGTATTGCATTAACACATGGCATGATTATTGAAATGCATTGTATTATTCGTCTTTAGCATTTTCTAGTCTCTTCTGCCACAACAATAAAATATGTAATGCATAATATTTTTGTATTACCTGCATCGTGCCACAGACTGTACTTGCCGATCACTGCATTAAAGGAGAGAGAAGACAGCCGTTAGTAAAGGTTCAGAGGCAGATACAGAGTCTGTGTCATCATGTGCTGTACTGTACGTACGGTTGAGCAATCCCAGCTGCAGCAGCGAGGCCAGAGCCGTGATGATCATGAAGGTGAGCAGTCCTCCTCTCCTGCCGAAGCCAGCCACCACCGGAAACAGCACCAAGCAGGAGGCCACAGCGATCGCCGCGAGTGCGTAATAGTGAAGATGAGACGCACTGCCCTCCAGAACGCTGCGCGCAAAGCAGTGATGGATGCCATAACCAGTCAACCTGAGAGTCCAGACCACCAAAAACACACAATCAGAGTCTAAAGAGAGCCCTTATAGAGCACAAAACTGCTGGTGAAACCATCTAGATCACGTTTAGAGATAAATAATAATAATAATAATAATAGTTGTTAAATACAACAAAATTGTTCAAATAAATATAAAAATTTGACTAAAATAAAAATCTTTTAATCATTACTAATTTTTATTGTAATATTTTTATGTATTTATTTTAGTCTGATTTATGTTTATTTTAATCTAATTTTATGCATTAAATTTTTTTATATGAATGTAATTTGTATGTATTTTAATCAAATTTTATTTATGTATCAGTCCATTTTAATCAGTTTTTTTCTATTTAATTTCCATATATTTAATCTTTTTCCGTGTTAACAGTATGTTTATGCATGTATTTTAATCTATCTATTTTATTTTAATGTATTTTTTTGCATTTAGATATTTTAATCTTTATTTATTTTAATCTGTTTTTATTTTACTCTAGTTTTTAAAATAAATTAATAAATAAACACACACAATTACATTAAAATAAATAAATATAAATTACATTAAAATAAATACATATAAATTATTTAACAAATCAAAATTAGCTTAAAATATGTAAATAAATAATACATTTAAAAGAATTGTACTATGAGAAGGATAAACACAACAATGTATTTTTACAGAAACAATTTTCCAATACAATATTTTAGATTATATATATATATATATATATATATATTCACAGCAGAAACTAGTTCTTTATAGAATAAACTATACAGATAGGGGTTCTTTGAGGGTCTGTGGTATCTAAGATTGAAAACCCTGATCTAGATGAAAAAGGACTTCCTGGATTTGAGCATGTAACTTTGAAGAATCAATCCCAGCATGGCTTAAGTTTAGAAACGTTCTACTTACCTGCCAAAAGGCACTGATAGATAAAGCCAGTACTAGTGAGATCTAATCTGAAGCAGCACTCACGAGTTGACGCACAGGACGACGGTGTTCTTCCACAGGTTTCTGGTTCCACGCAGCTGCGTCACACAGGACGTCTTCGGCTTCTGCTGCAGTTCAGTCTCCAGCTCTGCAAAACCACCACCATCATCAACATCATCATCCTCATCACCATCATCATCACCATCATCATCATCCTCATCATTCTCATCATCATCCTCATCATCACCATCATTCTCATCATCATCCTCATCATCACAATCATCATCTTCCTCCTCCTCATCATCACCCTCATCCTCATCATCACCATCATTCTCATCATCATCCTTATCCCATCATCATCCTCATCACCATCCTCACCATCATCATCCTCATCATCATCACCATCATCATCACCATCCTCACCATCATCATCCTCATCATCATCATCATCATCACCATCCTTATCATCATCACCATCATCATCATCCTCATCATCATCACCATCCTCATCACCATCCTCATCATCCTCATCACCATCCTCATCATCACCATCATCATCCTCATCATCACCATCCTCATCATCACCCTCATCATCACAATCATCATCCTCCTCCTCCTCATCATCACCATCATCCTCCTTCTCATCATCTCCCTCATCCTCATCATCACCATCATCCTCCTCATCATCATCCTCATCATCACCATCATCATCATCCTCATCATCACCATCCTCATCATCCTCCTCCTCATCATCACCCTCATCCTCATCATCACCCTCATCCTCATCATCCTCCTCATCATCACCATCATCATCACCATCATCATCATCCTCATCATCACCCTCATCCTCATCATCATCCTCCTCCTCCTCATCATCACCATCATCCTCCTTCTCATCATCACCCTCATCCTCATCATCACCATCATCCTCCTCATCATCACCATCATCATCATCCTCATCATCACCATCCTCATCATCACCACCATCATCCTCATCATCACCATCATCATCCTCATCATCACCATCCTCCTCATCATCATCCTCATCATCACCATCATCCTCATCATCACCATCCTCATCATCACCACCATCATCATTCTCATCATCACCATCATCATCCTCATCATCACCCTCATCATCACAATCATCATCCTCCTCCTCATCATCACCATCATCCTCCTCATCATCATCATCATCATCACCATCATCATCACCATCATAATCCTCATCATCACCCTCATCATCACAATCATCATCCTCCTCCTCCTCATCACCATCATCCTCCTCATCATCATCCTCATCATCATCACCATCATCATCACCATCATCATCCTCATCATCACAATCATCATCCTCCTCCTCCTCATCATCACCATCATCCTCCTCATCATCACCATCATCATCCTCCTCATCATCATCCTCCTCATCACCATCATCCTCATCCTCACCATCATCCTCCTCATCATCATCCTCATCATCACAATCATCATCCTCCTCATCATCACCCTCCTCCTCAGGCTGCGGGTGGATCACACTCAAAGCTCTGCTCACCTGACAGGATGCCGCTGGAGTCGGTTGCTGTGTCGACGCTGTTGCTATGGGCGATGCGGAACATCTGTAGCTTGGCTCTTTGATAATGCTGAGTAACCAGCAACCAGCGCAGAGACTCCGGAAACATCCTGAGCAGAGAAACATCGCTATCTGTGTCTTGTTTTTTTAGTCCAAACTTCTAAAAACTATTAAATCAAGATACATTTACTGCAGAAGAAAAGTTACTTCATTAAAAAAAAAAAAATATATATATATATATATATATATATATATATAATACACTGACAACAGATTTTCTAAAGAAATGAAAAATTTCATAGGACACTAGTGTAAAAAAAAAAAAAACTATAATCAATTAAACAGCTGAAGATTTATGAATTCAGTTGAATAGATGTGCTTTTTATGAATGCTGTTTTTATTAAATGGATTTCATAGGGCCCCAAAATGTTAATTTATTTAATAAACTTTAGTTAAATTGTATAGGTTTTCCGATTTGGCTTTTTTTTTTTTTTTTGGGATTGATAGAATTTAATGTTATCATTTAAATCAAATCCAAAAAATTTTTTTTAAATAAAACGCATGGAATTAGCGAAAAAATAAAGCTTTTGTTGTTGAATTGTTGTTCAACTTTTAATAAGCTCTTGTTAGGGAAGTCGTGGCCTGGTGGTTAGAGAATCGAACTCCCAATCGAAGGGTTGTGGGTTCGAGTCCCGGGCCGGCAGGAATTGTGGGTGGGGGGAGTGCATGTACAGTTCTCTCTCCACCTTCAATACCACGACTTAGGAGCCCTTGAGCAAGGCACCGAACCCCCAACTGCTCCCTGGGCGCCGCAGCATAAATGATGAACACTGCTCCGGGTGTGTGCTCACAGTGTGTGTGTGTGTGTGTGTGTGTGTGTTCACTGCTCTGTGTGTGTGCACTTCGGATGGGTTAAATGCAGAGCACAAATGGGTCACCATACTTGGCTGAATGTCACTTTGACTTCACTTCACTTAAATTGTATACATTTCCTGATTTCAATTAATTAGAATTATTCAATTTAAATAAAATATTAGGGGGCGCCTAAAACATTAATCAGCCTTTTTTTAATTGATAAAATTTATTTAACTATTAAAAAAAATAAAAAATAAACATTGAGTTTGCTTGAAACAAGAAAAAAAATATTGTTTTCCCTTTCACCAATGACAAATATTTTTCTCATTTTAACTCACTTAATATTAATTGTTTAACTTTTTTTTTTCTTAGCAAGTACAGTGCATTTTAATTTAAGAATTTTTAGATACTTTGACTAGAAACCAGACAAAAATAATAAGTAAATAATATATATATATTTTTTTTTTTTTTGCAGTGCAGAAAACAAACAGGAATACACTTTTGCATGAGGATATCTAGTTTACTTGCTATAAAATATTAACAAGCCACAAACATGGTCAAGTTCACCAAATCAAATGAGTTTTTCAGCTTGTGAACAGGACCGTGTTCACTAGTCGTGTGTGTCTCACGCATCGCTGTTGTTTTAATGAGCATCTCACCAGACGTAGGGCAGCATGAGCACAAACGGGGCGATGATGACGATCTGCAGGATCTGCCAATCACGGCACAGCGCCGCCAGACCGGGCATCAGCAGCTGACCGCTCACGATGATCAGACTGGCGATCAGAGTCATGGAGAAACGCCACGCAGGCAAACACAGCTCGATCCCTGAGGAAATCACCTCTTTCATTAGCACAACCTAACATAGCCATTCAAACCAGTCAAGAGGAAACACAAAAACACACGATTTGGGGAAAAAAGGAGGGCTCTAAAATTTTAACTGCTGCTACTTTTAATAAATGGTTGTTAAGGTGTATAAGGCTCCTGATTTCAGTTAATTAAACATTAGACATGATTACAAAAATTTTATTTAACCATTAAAACGAATGAAAAACGCTGAATTAAATGGATTTCAAAGGGCCCTTAACTTAATAAACTGTTGGTAAATAGTTTAAGTTTCTTGAACTCAATTAATTAGACATGTTTTTTCTTAATAAAATCTGAAATTAAAAAAATTTTTTTATAATGTATTATAAAGTGTATTTCACAGGGCCCTGAAAATGTAATTGTTGATACACTTTTAATAAACTGTTTGGTAAATTGTATCTGATTTCAAATAGTTAGACTTGTTTTTGATTACTAGAATTAAATTAAACAAATCTATACGAAACGAATCCACAAAAAAATAAAAAAATAGATGGGGGGGGGGGGGATTTTATAGGGCCTCAAAATTAGAAATTTTTAAAACGTTTTAATAAACTTTTGTTAATTTGTATAGGTTTCCCGATTTAAATTAAGTACAAGTTTGTTTTTTGATTATTGCTAAAATTTAATGTAACCATTAAAACCAAAACCAGCAAAAAAAGTTAAACAAGGAATTTGAAAAAATAAAAAATCTTCTTTCAAAGGACCCTACAATTGTAATTGTTGTTCAAGTTTTAATAAGTTGTTGTTAAACTGTATACATTTCCTTTTTCAATTAATTAGAATTATTCAATTTAAATTAAATTTTAGGGGGTTCCTAAAAAAGTAATTAGCCTTTTTTTTTTATTGCTAAAATTAATTAAAAATATTAAGTGAACTGCTTAAAACAAGAACCCTTCAAATTCAGTGTATTTTTCTTACACCATTGACAGATATTGTTCTCATTTTAATACATTTCTCTGAAAACAAGATGTATATCTTATGTTATTTTACATTAAGTAATGTGTTGTGACTTGGTCCTAATAATCTAACAGATAAGAGTGAGTAAATCCCAAATCTTGTGTTTTCTTATGTTTGCCGAAAGCAGTGGGCTATTGATGTTTCTGATGTATTTTAAGCCATGAGCCAATATTGCACACAAAGAAAGTTTTCTGATTCTTTAAGTGTTTCAGTTGTGCACAGCGCCACCTTGTGGACTGGAGGATATGAAGGATCACATGACACTGAAGACTGGAGTAATGATCCTGAAAATTCAGCTTTGATCACAGGAATAAATTACATTTTATAAACCATTCACATAAAAAACAGCTATATTAAAAAGTACAAATATTTTAGAATTTTACTGTATTTTTAATCAACTACATGCACCCTTTGTGAGCAGAAACATTTAGTTTAGAGTAATTTAGAGTAAGTGTCTCTCTCCTAATTCCTCCTCTCAACTCAAATAGATCTTATTCAGAGAGACAGTCACTCAGTGAAAGAAATGGACAGAGCGTAAACTGATCCCACGACTCTATTCACTTGTGAATAACCGCTCCAAACCAATCCCAGTGGATCAATTTGTAATCTCACGAGCGCATATTAAACCAAGAAGAGATGCTGATTATTCTTTACATTAAACATAACAGCTTTCTGAGCCAAAACCAATTCTGTCAGAGCGAAGATGCATTTACAGATACTGCATTTGGATATTTTTAAGAAAGCATTTTATTGTCCAGCAGTAATAAAAGGCAGTATTTTATTCTTTTATGTTAATGTTAAAGCTGTTTTTCACTCACTGTAAATCTTGAAGACATCCAATATAACTGAAATGCTTTTGAGAAAACTGAGCACTGTAAACCATCGGACTTCAAATGTCATCTGAGTCTGAGCGAAGCAGAAAGTGGCTCCATTAGAGCAAATTAATGAACTCTTGAGGTGTTCTGGCCATTAAACACACACACACACACACACACACACACACACACACACACACACAGCTTCCCCCGCCTCTGAAAAAGCTACTTAATCAGCATCACTTAATGTCTGCTCATCAGAAAACCGCTTTCTAAAGCACACAGACAATTAAATAGATCACATAAATTAAAGTGTGCACTTAAAGTCGTGAAGTCGTGGCCTAATGGTTAGAGAGTCGGACTCCCAATCGAAAGGTTGTGAGTTCGAGTCCCGGGCTGGCAGGAATTGTGGGTGGGGGGAGTGCATGTACAGTTCTCTCTCCACCTTCAATACCACGACTTAGGTGCCCTTGAGCAAGGCATCGAACCCCTAACTGCTCCCCGGGCGCCGCAGCATAAATGGCTGCCCACTGCTCTGGGTGTGTGCTCACAGTGTGTGTGTGTGTTCACTGCTCTGTGTGTGTGCATTTCGGATGGGTTAAATGCAGAGCACAAATTCTGAGTATGGGTCACCATACTTGGCTGAATGTCACTTCACTTCACTTTTCACTTTTCACTCACTTTAAAGAGAGACTGGGCTCGCAGCGACTCTCTTGAAAACATGCATATTTAACCCTAAAATCAAAAGAATATGTATAATATTTTGCATAGAGAAAATAAAGCCTATAAAATAAATCCTCCAGATATTGTCCTTTTTTTTCTTTTTTTTTTTCTTATTCTCAATGGTTATTCTAATTGTAGTATTCAATATATATTTATAGACGTAGTATATATATATATATATATATATATATATATATATACATATATATAGATAACATTTAAGCATTTTTATTTAAAGTAGTGTTTGTTTTTATTATTACAATATGGCAAGTTTAACAAATTCTGACTAGAAAAAAAAAAGATATATATTCTCTAAAAATATAAATATAGTAAAAAATGGTGTTTTTATTTTTTAAATAATTTCTAAAACCATTTTCTACTATATTTATATTTTTATATTTATATAAGAAATCTTTATATTTGTTTTATTTGTATTATTTTTCTAAAAATCTAGCGCTCGTAAGTAAGAAATATTGATACAATGAAACTGTTAAATGCTAAACCATTGATACTTTTTCTTCAAGCTAACCATGATTCCCTGCATCTTTCTTTGGCTTTTCTTGATTTGTGGGGTGAAATCTGACCCGTACAGTTCTAAGGTTCCTCGACATTCCCTTTTCTACTTGATGAGAACAGAATGAAGAAGTTTGAAACTATTTAAACATCTTTCTGTGAAATGTGATCACAGGACGGACTCGTGTGTATTCAGTCAGATGTTTCAGTGAAATCAAGACGCTGTAAAGATCATGACAAGCTCAAACTGAGGAGGAAGAGAGTCGGACTCACTCAGGACGTAAAGCGAGAGTCTGATCGCCGCCAGACAGAAGCCTTCGAAGAAGCGCAGCGTGCTGAACATGGCCATATCCACAGAGAAGGCCACAGCCAACCCGAACACCAGCACAGACAGCACAGACACCAGCAGCACGGGGATCCGGCCCAACCTGAGACACAAACACCATCACACACACATCACAACACCTGCAACACACCAGTGTGTCTCTGACCTACCAGTCTGCCATCGCTCCCATCAGCAGGTACCCGACGATAGAGCCCACCAGCAGAGAGAACTTAGCGATGTGGACCTTCCACTCGCCGTCACACACCAGCGTCCACTGCAACACACACACACTTTCTCTCAAATCAAGTCAAAAAGGCCCATGTGTCTAACTAACTTTAATACATTCTTATCAAATATGGCCCTCTCTGTTAAATCCAGGTTAAAGTCTCACCATCGAATTATGAGATAAGCATCAAAGTTTCACTATGATTGTAATCTTTGACATGGTCTTACTCGGACAGTAATAAAGAGATCAATGCAACATCCTCACCGAACGTTCTTTACCTTATGAAGCATGATTTTATATAGAAAACAGTAAATCGCTAAAAAACGACTTTTTAGCTGGGTTTCCACAGAGAGGGTCACAAATATGATGCAACCTGTTAAAAAGCTTTTGTGATATTATTTTCATGTCAGTTAAGACAAATCACAAGACAAATCAAAATTGGTTATAGGTAAAAAAAAAAATGCATTTATTGAAATTTGAAAATATTTATACATGATGGTAAATGTTTGTATTTGAAATTTTTATTGTAAATTGAAGTAATTGAGAGAAACAGGACATATATATATAACAAATATTATTATAATGTGTAAGTATTATATAGCTTAAAAGAATGCATTTATTTGTGATAAAAATAGTTTTAATGATAATAAGTGGTAAGAAATGTGCTTAAGTGACATGAAAATATCACAAAGTTAAACAATCTTTATATATATATATATATATATATATATATATATATATATATATATATATATATATATATATATATATATATATATATATATATATATATATATATATATATATATATATATATATATATATATATATATATATATATATATATAAGATTGTTTAACTTTGTGATATTTTCATGCCTCTATCAGCCTGTAGGCTCAATTGTGTGTGGAGGAGTCGGGCGCGAAAATTCACAAAATGTGACGTCATGCGCGTTCTCGTCTACTTGGGCTTACAACCGTACGGCACACCAGCCATTATAGTAAGCAGCGGCAATAGTGTTTTCAAATGGACTCTGCGGATGGAAAGAAGCGACCAGCCTCCAGCACAATTCAGACACCCACGGACACTCCTCGTAAGTAAAAAAAAAAAAAAAAAAAAGAGCGTGCGCACTGAGAACGAGCATGAGACTGGCTGTAGTTCCTCTAACGGCCACTGGTGTCAGTAACGGTTAGAAATTTCAGAACCTACGCAATGCTCCTTTAATATCTTGTATATTAATCTTGTATAATACAGTAAAAGCAATTATTGAATTACCCTTGGAATAATAAAAAAATAGACCTTAGAGTGTCGTCTTCTTTAAAATATAAAACAAAGATATTTTCATGTCGATTAGGCAAATTATTGTCGATTAAACACTATTTATCATAAATAAATCAATTTTTATTGCTGTAACGTGTACAAATAAATATATTTATTGATACTATATACAATATGTATGATAACATTTCTATTTTAATTTGAGCTGATTTACATTCTTGTGTAGAGTATTGTATTGTTATATAGCAATACAACAGGGGGAAGTCGTGGCCTAATGGTTAGAGAGTCGGACTCCCAATCGAAAGGTTGTGAGTTCGAGTCCCGGGCCGGCAGGAATTGTGGGTGGGGGGAGTGCATGTACAGTTCTCTCTCCACCTGCAATACCACGACTTAGGTGCCCTTGAGCAAGGCATCGAACCCCCAACTGCTCCCTGGGCGCCGCAGCATAAATGGCTGCCCACTGCTCCGGGTGTGTGTTCACAGTGTGTTCACTGCTCTTTATGTGTGCATTTCGGATGGGTTAAATGCAGAGCACAAATTCTGAGTATGGGTCACCATACTTGGCTGAATGTCACTTCACTTCAAAAACAATTTGTGGATTACAATGAATCAGGATTAGAATTAAACTTAAATAATCCATGTGTTTTACAGTAATAAACATTTGGTGGTGAAATGTACACAAATACCATGTAAATAATGTCACAATGCAACAAATAGGTTTTATTTTCTTAATCCAAATTATAATTTATTTTTACCGAAAAAGAAAGAGAAAACCCAAGTTCAAGCACTAAGTATGCAAGCATGAAACAAACAAAAGAAACAGGTCCTAAAATACGAAATGCCTTCAACAAAACTCTTGCATGCCGAGTTTAAAGTGACCAATAAACGTGACTAAAGCTAGAAGTGAACAGATATCCTCTCATTTCCTCAGAATGCTTCATTAGCATTTGTTTGCGTGGCCTGAAGCATGAATGAAGCTCTTTAACACACTAAGTGAAGACACTAGGCTATCGGTGTGAGAAAGGTCATACACATACACACACACACAGCAGGTCAGCAGGACATCAGGCGTCCAGTTATTCGACTAAAAACATCCAGACAGGAAGACAGACTCGCTGATAAAATACTGGGTCTGCAGGAAAGCTGAACTTATGGAAGCTTGTTTCTGTTTCTGTACCGCGGGATGAAAAGTAAAAATTTAATTGCAATTTTTTATGTTACAATTCAGCCCCCCCTCACAAATAAGATATTGGGATTGTGAAAAATGAACTCACAATTGGAAGAAAAAAGTCAGAATTGTGAGATGTTAACTTGCAATTTTGAGATATAAACTCTTAAAGTTTATGAGTTTTTATCATAAATATGAGTTATTTATATTGTTTAGATCTCGTAATTTGAGTTTATTTAGCAATTCTGACTTTATATCTCAATACTGAGTTTATATCACAATTCCGAGTTTATATCACAATTCTGAGTTTATATCACAATTCTGAGTTTATATCACAGTTCTGAGTTTATATCTCAATTCTGAGTTTATATCTCAATTCTGAGTTTATATCACAATTCTGAGTTTATATCTCAATACTGAGTTTATATCTCAATTCTGAGTTTATATCACAGTTCTGAGTTTATATCACAGTTCTGAGTTTATATATCAATTCTGAGTTTATATCACAGTTCTGAGTTTATATCACAATTCTGAGTTTATATCTCAATTCTGAGTTTATATCACAGTTCTGAGTTTATATCTCAATTCTGAGTTTATATCTCAATTCTGAGGTTATATCACAATTCTGAGTTTATATCTCAATACTGAGTTTATATCTCAATTCTGAGTTTATATCAGTTCTGAGTTTATATATCAATTCTGAGTTTATATCTCAATTCTGAGTTTATATCACAATTCTGAGTTTATATCTCAATACTGAGTTTATATCTCAATTCTGAGTTTATATCACAATTCTGAGTTTATATCACAGTTCTGAGTTTATATCTCAATTCTGAGTTTATATCACAATTCTGAGTTTATATCACAATTCTGAGTTTATATCTCAATACTGAGTTTATATCTCAATTCTGAGTTTATATCACAATTCTGAGTTTATATCTCAATTCTGAGTTTATATCACAATTCTGAGTTTATATCTCAATTCTGAGTTTATCTCACAATTCTGAGTTTATATCTCAATACTGAGTTTATATCACAGTTCTGAGTTTATATCACAGTTCTGAGTTTATATCTCAATTCTGAGTTTATATCACAATTCTGAGTTTATATCACAATTCTGAGTTTATATCACAATTCTGAGTTTATATCTCAATACTGAGTTTATATCTCAATTCTGAGTTTATATCACAATTCTGAGTTTATATCACAATTCTGAGTTTATATCTCAATTCTGAGTTTATATCACAATTCTGAGTTTATATCTCAATTCTGAGTTTATATCACAATTCTGAGTTTATATCACAATTCTGAGTTTATATCTCAATTCTGGGTTTATATCTCAATTCTGAGTTTATATCACAATTCTGAGTTTATATCACAATTCTGAGTTTATATCTCAATACTGAGTTTATATCTCAATTCTGAGTTTATATCACAATTCTGAGTTTATATCACAATTCTGAGTTTATATCTCAATTCTGAGTTTATATCACAATTCTGAGTTTATATCTCAATTCTGAGTTTATCTCACAATTCTGAGTTTATATCTCAATACTGAGTTTATATCACAATTCTGAGTTTATATCACAGTTCTGAGTTTATATCTCAATTCTGAGTTTATATCACAATTCTGAGTTTATATCACAATTCTGAGTTTATATCTCAATACTGAGTTTATATCTCAATTCTGAGTTTATATCACAATTCTGAGTTTATATCACAATTCTGAGTTTATATCTCAATTCTGAGTTTATATCACAATTCTGAGTTTATATCTCAATTCTGAGTTTATATCACAATTCTGAGTTTATATCACAATTCTGAGTTTATATCTCAATTCTGGGTTTATATCTCAATACTGAGTTTATATCACAATTCTGAGTTTATATCACAATTCTGAGTTTATATCTCAATTCTGAGTTTATATCTCAATACTGAGTTTATATCACAATTCTGAGTTTATATCACAATTCTGAGTTTATATCACAATTCTGAGTTTATATCTCAATTCTGAGTTTATATCTCAATACTGAGTTTATATCACAATTCTGAGTTTATATCACAATTCTGAGTTTATATCTCAATTCTGAGATTATATCTCAATTCTGAGTTTATATCACAATACCGAGTTTATATCACAATTCCGAGTTTATATGACAGTTCTGAGTTTTTATCACAATTCTGAGTTTATATCTCAATTCTGAGTTTATATCACAATACTGAGTTTATATCACAATTCTGAGTTTATATCTCAATTCTGAGTTTATATCTCAATTCTGAGTTTATATCTCAATACTGAGTTTATATCACAATTCTGAGTTTATATCACAATTCTGAGTTTATATCTCAATTCTGAGATTATATCTCAATTCTGAGTTTATATCACAATACCGAGTTTATATCACAATTCCGAGTTTATATGACAGTTCTGAGTTTTTATCACAATTCTGAGTTTATATCTCAATTCTGAGTTTATATCACAATACTGAGTTTATATCACAATTCTGAGTTTATATCTCAATACTGTTTATATCTCAATTCTGAGTTTATATCTCAATTCTGAGATTATATCTCAATTCTGAGATTATATCTCAATTCTGAGTTTATATCACAATTCTGAGTTTATATCACAATTCTGAGTTAATATGACAGTTCTGAGTTTTTATCACAATTCTGAGTTTATATCTCAATACTGTTTATATCTCAATTCTGAGTTTATATCACAATTCTGAGTTTATATCACAATGCTGTTTATATCTCAATTCTGAGTTTATATCTCAATTCTGAGATTATATCTCAATTCTGAGTTTATATCACAATTCTGAGTTTATATCACAATACTGAGTTTATATCACAATTCCGAATTTATATGACAGTTCTGAGTTTTTATCACAATTCTGAGTTTATATCTCAATACTGTTTATATCTCAATTCTGAGTTTATATCACAATACTGAGTTTATATCACAATTCTGAGTTTATATCTTAAAACTGTTTATATCTCAATTCTGAGTTTATATCACAATAATGAGTTTATATCACAATTCCGAGTTTATATCACAATTCTGAGTTTATATCACAGTTCTGAGTTTATATCTCAATACTGTTTATATCTCAATTCTGAGTTTATATCACAATTCTGAGTTTATATCACAATACTGAGTTTATATCACAATTCTGAGTTTATATCTCAATTCTGAGTTTATATGTCAATTCTGAGTTTATATCTCAATTCTGAGTTTATATCTCAATTCTGAGTTTATATCACAATACTGAGTTTATGTCACAATACTGAGTTTATATCACAATTCCGAGTTTATATGACAGTTCTGAGTTTATATCTCAATACTGTTTCTATCTCAATTCTGAGTTTATATCTCAATACTGTTTCTATCTCAATTCTGAGTTTATATCTCAATTCTGAGTTTATATCACAATACTGAGTTTATATCACAATTCTGAGTTTATATCTCAATTCTGAGTTTATATCTCAATACTGAGTTTATATCACAATTCTGAGTTTATATCACAATTCCGAGTTTATATCACAATTCTGAGTTTATATCACAGTTCTGAGTTTATATCTCAATACTGTTTATATCTCAATTCTGAGTTTATATCTCAATTCTGAGTTTATATCACAATTCTGAGTTTATATTACAATTCTGAGATTATATCTCAATTCTGAGTTTATATCACAATTCTGAGTTTATATCACAATTCTGAGTTTATATCTCAATACTGTTTATATCTCAATTCTGAGATTATATCTCAATTCTGAGTTTATATCACAATTCTGAGTTTATATCACAATTCTGAGTTTATATCACAATTCTGAGTTTATATCTCAATTCTGGGTTTATATCTCAATACTGAGTTTCTATCACAATTCTGAGTTTCTATCACAATTCTGAGTTTATATCACAATTCTGAGTTTATATCTCAATTCTGAGTTTATATCTCAATACTGAGTTTATATCACAATTCTGAGTTTATATCACAATTCTGAGTTTATATCTCAATTCTGAGATTATATCACAATACTGTTTATATCTCAATTCTGAGTTTATATCACAATACTGAGTTTATATCACATTTCTGAGTTTATATCTCAATACTGTTTATATCTCAATTCTGAGTTTATATCACAATACTGAGTTTATATCACAATTCCGAGTTTATATCACAATTCTGAGTTTATATCACAGTTCTGAGTTTATATCTCAATACTGTTTATATCTCAATTCTGAGTTTATATCTCAATTCTGAGTTTACATCACAATACTGAGTTTATATCACAATTCTGAGTTTATATCACAATACTGAGTTTATATCACAATTCTGAGTTTATATCTCAATTCTGAGTTTATATCTCAATTCTGAGTTTATATGTCAATTCTGAGTTTATATCTCAATTCTGAGTTTATATCTCAATTCTGAGTTTATATCACAATACTGAGTTTATGTCACAATACTGAGTTTATATCACAATTCCGAGTTTATATGACAGTTCTGAGTTAATATCTCAATACTGTTTATATCTCAATTCTGAGTTTATATCTCAATTCTGAGTTTATATCACAATACTGAGTTTATATCACAATTCTGAGTTTATATCTCAATTCTGAGTTTATATCTCAATTCTGAGTTTATATCTCAATTCTGAGTTTATATCTCAATTCTGAGATTATATCTCAATTCTGAGTTTATATCACAATACTGAGTTTATATCCCAATTCCGAGTTTATATGACAGTTCTGAGTTTATATCTCAATACTGTTTATATCTCAATTCTGAGATTATATCACAATACTGAGTTTATATCACAATACTGTTTATATCTCAATTCTGAGTTTATATCTCAATTCTGAGTTTATATCTCAATTCTGAGTTTATATCACAATACTGAGTTTATATCACAATTCCGAGTTTATATCAAAATTCTGAGTTTATATCACAGTTCTGAGTTTATATCTCAATACTGTTTATATCTCAATTCTGAGTTTATATCTCAATTCTGAGTTTATATCACAATTCTGAGTTTATATCTAAATTCTGAGTTTATATCTAAATTCTGAGTTTATATCTCAATACTGAGTTTATATCACAATTCTGAGTTTATATCACAATTCTGAGTTTATATCTCAATTCTGAGATTATATCTCAATTCTGAGTTTATATCACAATACTGAGTTTATATCACAATACAGGGTTTATATCACAATTCCGAGTTTATATGACAGTTCTGAGTTTATATCTCAATATTGTTTATATCTCAATTCTGAGTTTATATCTCAATTCTGAGTTTATATCTCAATACTGAGTTTATATCACAATTCTGAGTTTTTATATTTTAATTCTGAGTTTATATCTCAATTCTGAGTTTATATCACAATACTGAGTTTATATCACAATTCCGAGTTTATATATGAGTTTATATCTCAATTCTGAGTTTATATCTCAATACTGAGTTAATATCTCAATACTGAGTTTATATCTCAATACTGAGTTTATATCACAATACTGAGTTTATATCACAATTCTGAGTTTATATCTCAATACTGAGTTTATATCTAAATTCTGAGTTTATATCTGAGTTTATATCACAATTCTGAGTTTATATCTCAATTACGAATTTATATCACAATTCCGAGTTTATATCACATTGCCGAGTTTATATCACAATTCCAAGTTTATATCACAATTCTGAGTTTATATCACAATTCCGAGTTTATATCACAATTCCGAGTTTATATCTCAATTCTGAGTTTATATCACAATTCTGAGTTTATATCTGAGTTTATATCTCAATTCTGAGTTTATATCTGAGTTTATATCTCAATTCTGAGATTATATCTCAATTCTGAGTTTATATCACAATTCTGAGTTTATATCACAATTCTGAGTTTATATGACAGTTCTGAGTTTTTATCACAATTCTGAGTTTATATCTCAATACTGTTTATATCTCAATTCTGAGTTTATATCACAATACTAAGCTTATATCACAATTCTGAGTTTATATCTCAATGCTGTTTATATCTCAATTCTGAGTTTATATCTCAATTCTGAGATTATATCTCAATTCTGAGTTTATATCACAATTCTGAGATTATATCTCAATACTGTTTATATCTCAATTCTGAGTTTATATCTCAATTCTGAGTTTACATCACAATACTGAGTTTATATCACAATTCTGAGTTTATATCACAATACTGAGTTTATATCTCAATTCCGAGTTTATATGTCAATTCTGAGTTTATATGTCAATTCTGAGTTTATATGTCAATTCTGAGTTTATATCTCAATTCTGAGTTTATATCACAATACTGAGTTTAGGTCACAATACTGAGTTTATATCACAATTCCGAGTTTATATGACAGTTCTGAGTTTATATCTCAATACTGTTTATATCTCAATTCTGAGTTTATATCTCAATTCTGAGTTTATATCACAATACTGAGTGTATATCACAATTCTGAGTTTATATCTCAATTCTGAGTTTATATCTCAATACTGAGTTTATATCACAATTCTGAGTTTATATCACAATTCTGAGTTTATATCTCAATTCTGAGATTATATCTCAATTCTGAGTTTATATCTCAATGCTGTTTATATCTCAATTCTGAGTTTATATCTCAATTCTGAGATTATATCTCAATTCTGAGTTTATATCACAATTCTGAGTTTATATCACAATACTGAGTTTATATCACAATTCCGAGTTTATATGACAGTTCTGAGTTTTTATCAAATTCTGAGTTTATATCTCAATACTGTTTATATCTCAATTCTGAGTTTATATCACAATACTGAGTTTATATCACAATTCTGAGTTTATATCTCAATACTGTTTATATCTCAATTCTGAGTTTATATCTCAATTCTGAGTTTATATCACAATACTGAGTTTATATCACAATTCCGAGTTTATATCACAATTCTGAGTTTATATCACAGTTCTGAGTTTATATCTCAATACTGTTTATATCTCAATTCTGAGTTTACATCACAATACTGAGTTTATATCACAATTCTGAGTTTATATCACAATTCTGAGTTTATATCTCAATTCTGAGTTTATATCTCAATTCTGAGTTTATATCTCAATTCTGAGTTTATATGTCAATTCTGAGTTTATATGTCAATTCTGAGTTTATATGTCAATTCTGAGTTTATATCTAAATTCTGAGTTTATATCTCAATACTGAGTTTATATCACAATTCTGAGTTTATATCACAATTCTGAGTTTATATCTCAATTCTGAGATTATATCTCAATTCTGAGTTTATATCACAATACTGAGTTTATATCACAATACAGGGTTTATATCACAATTCCGAGTTTATATGACAGTTCTGAGTTTATATCTCAATATTGTTTATATCTCAATTCTGAGTTTATATCTCAATTCTGAGTTTATATCACAATTCTGAGTTTATATCACAATTCTGAGTTTATATCTCAATTCTGAGATTATATCTCAATTCTGAGTTTATATCACAATACTGAGTTTATATCACAATACAGGGTTTATATCACAATTCCGAGTTTATATGACAGTTCTGAGTTTATATCTCAATATTGTTTATATCTCAATTCTGAGTTTATATCTCAATTCTGAGTTTATATCTCAATACTGAGTTTATATCACAATTCTGAGTTTTTATATTTTAATTCTGAGTTTATATCTCAATTCTGAGTTTATATCACAATACTGAGTTTATATCACAATTCCGAGTTTATATCACAATTCCGAGTTTATATCACAATTCTGAGTTTATATCGGAGTTTATATCTCAATTCCGAGTTTATATCACAATTCTGAGTTTATATCACAATTCTGAGTTTATATCTCAATACTGAGTTTATATTTCAATTCTGAGTTTATATCTCAATACTGAGTTTATATCACAATTCTGAGTTTATATCTTACAATTCTGAGTTTATATCTCACAATTCTGAGTTCATATCTCAATTCTGAGATTATATCTCAATTCTGAGTTTATATCTCAATGCTGTTTATATCTCAATTCTGAGTTTATATCTCAATTCTGAGATTATATCTCAATTCTGAGTTTATATCACAATTCTGAGTTTATATCACAATACTGAGTTTATATCACAATTCCGAGTTTATATGACAGTTCTGAGTTTTTATCAAATTCTGAGTTTATATCTCAATACTGTTTATATCTCAATTCTGAGTTTATATCACAATACTGAGTTTATATCACAATTCTGAGTTTATATCTCAATACTGTTTATATCTCAATTCTGAGTTTATATCTCAATTCTGAGTTTATATCACAATACTGAGTTTATATCACAATTCCGAGTTTATATCACAATTCTGAGTTTATATCACAGTTCTGAGTTTATATCTCAATACTGTTTATATCTCAATTCTGAGTTTACATCACAATACTGAGTTTATATCACAATTCTGAGTTTATATCACAATTCTGAGTTTATATCTCAATTCTGAGTTTATATCTCAATTCTGAGTTTATATCTCAATTCTGAGTTTATATGTCAATTCTGAGTTTATATGTCAATTCTGAGTTTATATCTAAATTCTGAGTTTATATCTCAATACTGAGTTTATATCACAATTCTGAGTTTATATCACAATTCTGAGTTTATATCTCAATTCTGAGATTATATCTCAATTCTGAGTTTATATCACAATACTGAGTTTATATCACAATACAGGGTTTATATCACAATTCCGAGTTTATATGACAGTTTTGAGTTTATATCTCAATATTGTTTATATCTCAATTCTGAGTTTATATCTCAATTCTGAGTTTATATCACAATTCTGAGTTTATATCACAATTCTGAGTTTATATCTCAATTCTGAGATTATATCTCAATTCTGAGTTTATATCACAATACTGAGTTTATATCACAATACAGGGTTTATATCACAATTCCGAGTTTATATGACAGTTCTGAGTTTATATCTCAATATTGTTTATATCTCAATTCTGAGTTTATATCTCAATTCTGAGTTTATATCTCAATACTGAGTTTATATCACAATTCTGAGTTTTTATATTTTAATTCTGAGTTTATATCTCAATTCTGAGTTTATATCACAATACTGAGTTTATATCACAATTCCGAGTTTATATCACAATTCCGAGTTTATATCACAATTCTGAGTTTATATCGGAGTTTATATCTCAATTCCGAGTTTATATCACAATTCTGAGTTTATATCACAATTCTGAGTTTATATCTCAATACTGAGTTTATATTTCAATTCTGAGTTTATATCTCAATACTGAGTTTATATCACAATTCTGAGTTTATATCTTACAATTCTGAGTTTATATCTCACAATTCTGAGTTCATATCTCACAATTCTGAGTTTATATCTAAAATCTGAGTTTATATCTCAATTCTGAGTTTATATCACAATTCCGAGTTTATATCACAATTCCGAGTTTATATCTCAATTCCGAGTTTATATCACAATTCCGAGTTTATATCACAATTCTGAGTTTATATCACAATTCCGAGTTTATATCTCAATTCTGAGTTTATATCTCAATACTGAGTTTATATCTCAATTCTGAGTTTATATCTCAATTCTGAGTTTATATCACAATTATGAGTTTAAATCTCACAATTCTGAGTTTATATCTCACATTTCTGAGTTTATATCACAATTCTGAGTTTATATCACAATTCTGAGTTTATATCTCAATTCTGAGTTTATATCACAATTCCAAGTTTATATCACAATTCTGAGTTTATATCACAATTCTGAGTTTATATCTCAATACTTAGTTTATATTTCAATTCTGAGTTTATATCTCAATACTGAGTTTATATCACAATTCTGAGTTTATATCTTACAATTCTGAGTTTATATCTCACAATTCTGAGTTCATATCTCACAATTCTGAGTTTATATCACAATTCTGAGTTTATATCACAGTTCTGAGTTTATATCTCAATACTGTTTATATCTCAATTCTGAGTTTACATCACAATACTGAGTTTATATCACAATTCTGAGTTTATATCACAATACTGAGTTTATATCACAATTCTGAGTTTATATCACAATTCTGAGTTTATATCTCAATTCTGAGTTTATATCTCAATTCTGAGTTTATATCTAAATTCTGAGTTTATATCTAAATTCTGAGTTTATATCTCAATACTGAGTTTATATCACTATTCTGAGTTTATATCACAATTCTGAGTTTATATCTCAATTCTGAGATTATATCTCAATTCTGAGTTTATATCACAATACTGAGTTTATATCACAATACAGGGTTTATATCACAATTCCGAGTTTATATGACAGTTCTGAGTTTATATCTCAATATTGTTTATATCTCAATTCTGAGTTTATATCTCAATTCTGAGTTTATATCTCAATACTGAGTTTATATCACAATTCTGAGTTTTTATATTTTAATTCTGAGTTTATATCACAATACTGAGTTTATATCACAATTCCGAGTTTATATCACAATTCCGAGTTTATATCACAATTCTGAGTTTATATCGGAGTTTATATCTCAATTCCGAGTTTATATCACAATTCTGAGTTTATATCACAATTCTGAGTTTATATCTCAATACTGAGTTTATATTTCAATTCTGAGTTTATATCTCAATACTGAGTTTATATCACAATTCTGAGTTTATATCTTACAATTCTGAGTTTATATCTCACAATTCTGAGTTCATATCTCACAATTCTGAGTTCATATCTCACAATTCTGAGTTTATATCTAAAATCTGAGTTTATATCTCAATTCTGAGTTTATATCACAATTCCGAGTTTATATCACAATTCCGAGTTTATATCTCAATTCCGAGTTTATATCACAATTCCAAGTTTATATCACAATTCCGAGTTTATATCACAATTCTGAGTTTATATCACAATTCCGAGTTTATATCTCAATTCTGAGTTTATATCTCAATACTTAGTTTATATCTCAATTCTGAGTTTATATCTCAATTCTGAGTTTATATCACAATTATGAGTTTAAATCTCACAATTCTGAGTTTATATCTCACATTTCTGAGTTTATATCACAATTCTGAGTTTATATCACAATTCTGAGTTTATATCTCAATTCTGAGTTTATATCACAATTCCAAGTTTATATCACAATTCCAAGTTTATATCACAATTCTGAGTTTATATCACAATTCTGAGTTTATATCTCAATACTGAGTTTATATTTCAATTCTGAGTTTATATCTAAAATCTGAGTTTATATCTCAATTCTGAGTTTATATCACAATTCCGAGTTTATATCACAATTCCGAGTTTATATCACAATTCCGAGTTTATATCTCAATTCCGAGTTTATATCTCAATTCTGAGTTTATATCTCAATACTGAGTTTATATCTCAATTCTGAGTTTATATCACAATTATGAGTTTAAATCTCACAATTCTGAGTTTATATCTCACATTTCTGAGTTTATATCACAATTCTGAGTTTATATCACAATTTTGAGTTTATATCTCAATTCTGAGTTTATATCACAATTCCAAGTTTATATCACAATTCTGAGTTTATATCACAATTCTGAGTTTATATTGCAATTCTAAATTAAGATCTAGCAATTTTAAGTTTAGATCCTGCAATTCTGTCATAATTCTGAGATAATGTGATAAAAGACTTTATAGGATCTAGTTCAGCATGAGAATTACATGCATCATTTATACGTTTATCTGGTGTTTATACAATTCTGAGTTTATATCTCACAATTATTAAATGTTTCTCAAGTCAGAATTGTAAGATTAAAAAAAATCACTATTATCTCTTTTTCTTTTATCCCATGGCAGAAACAGGCTTCCATACAGTATGTAGTAGCAAACTTCTGTGCAAACCGAAATGTGCATTGAGCTCTGAAAGGAAATGTGTGAGATGATAATATGGTTAAGGTCTTTACTGGAACTAGTTCTGCGTGAGATTCACATACGACGTTCATAGATGTTTATTTGGAGTTTCACAGTATGATTGTGACTTGCAATCTGACAAACTGTTTTTTCAGACTTTAAGAGGAAGCGTGCTGACATTAGTTGGCAGGCCTCAGTGTTATCTCTCTGTACGTTGGGGTGAGCATTTAAACAGTTATCTGCTTCAGTCTGGAGGGTGTGCCACTGAATTATCAGTCTGATATACATACTGTAGGTGAAGTGATATCCTCATGAACCCGTTGACACTGCTGGTAAAATATCTAATTTACATAACCATCAGTGATCAATGCAACCTTTCAATTTCTTGATCGAACTCCCTATTGAGTATAACCTTGCTAATTAAATGTATATCTGCAAAGTGCATAAAATAATCAGCTGATTTCATGCTAAACATTTACAGATTTACAACGTGCATCTTCAGTCATTTCAGTGCATGCTTGGTAAGGCCTAAAATTAATTACTTTTATGTGATTTCATGTGATTTCTCATCAGGAGGAGATGGTTTCCTAGTAAATCTTCTTTGCACAATATGCAGCATGTATCCATCAGTCATTTTAGATAGTTTGTGCATTGCATCATGTGCATTGAGTTTTTATAAAAAATTAACAAAGTCAAAATTATTAGGAAAAAGTTTAAATTATTAAATTAAAAAGACAAAATTTAAACATACTTTACACGTAACACATGGGAAGTCTAAATTATGACAAGTCATGAAAAATTATGGCAAAGTTTAAGCTTTTTGTTATAATTTTGATTTAGCATGTCATAATTTTGACTCATCAGAAGAATTATGAGATGTCTGTTAAAGATCTCTTGATCTGTAAAGCATCTGCGGTGTGTCTGACTGATGCATTTTTTAAATACATTCTAAATCATAAACATCTCAAAGACATCTATTTGATATCTGATAGGAAACGCAAAAATACATCTTGCAGATATAAATGCAGACGTCAAATAGATGTCTCCTCGATGAATGTGTGCTATCAGGGTCTACTTTCATTGTACAGAAAAGAGCAGTGTGCAGACATTCGGTTAAACATCTTTTTCGCATTCCAGGGGTAAAAAGAAAATCGTGCGCGTTTGGAATGACGCGACGGCGCGTAAATACGGCCGATTCTGAACGATGACGGAATTTTAATTTTTAGGTGAACTATTCCTTTAAATTGTAGCTAGCTTTCCACCCGCCGGAGGGAATCCCATCCAAGGGCATCCATCAGAGCATCTTACCTTGGTGACCACATTCTGCTGCAGTCCCGACTGCAGCTCGAACCGCCACTCCGAGCACATGCACGCCGATACGTTGCTGCCCTCGGAGGCGGAGGAGGCGTCGTTACCGGCCGATATCAAATCGAATATCTCCCGAACCGAGTTCGTGCTGTTCTGATCCGCTCGGACGCACTTTGTCTCCGGTTGACCGAGCAGAAAGTGATCTGAGAACTGGCTGAACGAGATAAGGAACGCCGGGATCCACGTTAGAGCCACCAAGCGCCGCTGGTACCTCCCGAACCCGCCGAGGAACGGCAGAACCACGGTGTCCACCTGCGAGAGCCGCTTGTGCGGCTCAGACTGCGACACACTGCCGTTCTCCGCCGGTGAAGGGTTGAGCCCATCCAGCTGAAGCGCTTCCATTGCGCGTCGGGTCTTTGTCTCAAAATCACACTCACACACGCTGAGGTTCGGTCTAAATCCGGTCTGAACGGAACCCACTCTGAATTCGAGCTATGATAATCCAGCGGGCGCGGTGATGCGCAAGGGGCCCCATAAGGTCTTTGTCGAGGCCGGTGGTCACAACGCCATCGCCGCGCTGCAGGATGCCCAGATCTGCGCGTCTGTGCCCGGGTGTCTCCAACAGGTCCGCAGGTAACGCAGCTGGCGCACAGGTGTGGCCCGCGCATCCATGCTTGAATCCCGCTGTACTCACATCAGGGATGCTACTGAGCCGATCCCACCCTAATAAATAACCCTTAAGTAGCGAAGGCTTGGTCCCTCGGCGCGTTGTTTGCACCGGCGATCGCGCACCGCACGCATCCGAACGCAAGCTCCGCCCCCTTCGCATGATCTGTCCTCCGGTGTGTGTGATTGGACGAGCGCAACAAAGAGCTTTTGTGTGGCATCTGCCCCCCATGAGCTCAGGGCAGAAACATTCGGCGGCCTTCTTCTGTGTTTATCTGTATTTTGTACATATACCGTTATTGTCAGTGTTGTCTGCATGCCCCAGAATTTCACTTCTCTGTATCTGATGTACATGTGGAAAAATGGACAACAATTGTCATCAGAAGCACAGGTATATTTGTAGCGATAGACAACAATACATTGTATGGGTCAAAATTAATCATTTTTCTTTTATGCCAAAAATCAAGGATATTGTCCTCAAATATTGTCCTCCTAACAAATCACACATCAATGTAAAGATAATAAACTTATGTGCACTTATACGCTTTATATGCACATTTGTATAATATAATGTATTATAGCCTATTATATTATAATGTGTATTTATACTTTATAATATATTGCCATGTAAATAATTAAATAAATTGACATTTAATCTTGATTTAAATTTAAATGATTTTATCATGTGAGAAGAAAGAGAGTGCAGGGCCTTTAACATTATATTATATTATATTATATTATATTATATTATATTATATTATATTATATTATATTATATTATATTATATTATATCACATTACATTAAATTGCATTGCATAACATTATCTTGCCTAAATAAATTATGGCATAAATAAATAAATAGATATAAATTATTGATTTGAGTTTAATATATTTTCTGTGAGAAAAGGAGTGACACATACTCGTATATTTCTACTGTAGTTCTTGCTTAGTTGTGAGGGTTTATCATGGACAGTTATTAATTTCACTTAAATATTGGAAAATTAAGAACAAATATTATAACAAATCAGCTTAACATTTTTAAAAATCCATTTAGTTCAAGTTAAATGTTTTCATCACTCTAAGGATGGTTTCCCTATTTTTATAATGATTTTATGAATGTCAAGAAATAAGTAATTATGTGTATTAAATGAATATTGAACTTATGATATTATTAAACTAAATAAACAAGTGGGTCTGGTCGGAAAATGGGCGGGGTTTAGCGACCTGCCTGCTGTTTTTTAATTAGTCAGCTGCAACTGATAAATAAGAATTCTCCATATTTAACAGTAATTTATTTCTTTATTTAATGGCTAATTAAATGTCTCTGTGTGTTTCGTTTATTAGACTGCGGCAGTGCGCATCGAGCATGTCACGTGGTACATGTTATTCTTCTCAGCGCTGGTGAGAATGAACCAAACACAGTCGTTTGATTAAGATCACCAGATTCACCAAACAACTTGGCGTCAACAAGGATTCTGCGCACCTTGCATAGCAAAACAAAACAAAACAGTAATCCGATTAAGAAAATGTTTGTCCAAATTCAATTTGGCATGATAAACGGCAGGCTACGCATTATTAAGGACTAAAGTATAAAACCTGACCAGAGAAGATCTCCTGCTGTTTGCCTTTTCTCTGGAGGCGCATATGTCAAATGACCGGAAGATGGCGCTATATGTTAACAAGAAGAGCATAACCTTTACATCACACTTCCGGTGCAGTTTTGGCTCATGTATTTATATGTCTATGGTTATTTTTTTCAAGAAAGTAGTTCTTGGTAAGTAAGGTCACTCTGGCAGTTCTCCTCCTGCTGTTATTGTGCAACCATGGAGTTACAGAAATAAAATGCTTTTTCATTTTCTCCACAGAGGTTAAAATATGATATCATCAGCATCATTTCAACATCATTCCGGTTCAAGCAAGGTTCAAGATTTTCCACATGTCTATAAATGATCTTGCTTCGCAAAAGATAAAGTAACCTCCACAAACTGTTGCAACAAATCCTGAAGTACATATTTGTCTAGAAATTCATGATGCAAGAGTGACGTCATACATCTGGAGGACTGGAACAGCCAATTATTTGCTCATCTAAATAAACTTTTTTCTATATTGGAGATGGTTTCTCTGGTTCATGGATAAGAGCTTTTAATTTAAATGTTTTTATATAAAATTCGTGGATTATCTATTCTTTATTCATTTATTTTTTAATGATCAAATACCAATTATTTTTCTCAAAAAAAAAAATACACAGTCTTGTTTGATTTGACTGATTGATTGATTTATATCCTTTTAAAAATACGTTTTTGCTTCAAATTAAAGTTTGTCATATTGTGTTCATCTTAGAGTTGGTGGGTTTGGTTCATGGATCAAAAATTTTTTATTAAAGCATTTTTTATAATCCATTTGGAGAAAATGAACAGAATACAAACAAACAAATAAATAGAAAGATAAATTTACAGCATAGTCATCTCCATATAATTATACCATGCTCTGAAATCTATCATTACCTTAGTCACACAAGCTTCTCTAGACAAACAATACTATAGTGAAACAAACAGCCCAGGCATATATGCTCCATTTATTTGTTCGTCTTCTTTTAACAGAATCCATCTCATGTGTAACTGATGACGTGAGTGTTCAGATGCCACTGTGAGAAGCCAGGTGACATCATGTGTGAAGAGAGAGAGAGAGTCAGAGGAAGAGTGAGGATGTGTTTCTTCACAGTGAGATGACAGCATACGGTCAGAACTCATGCAGCTCACACACACGTGCCATCACCACTAACTCACACACACACACACACACACACACACACACACAAACACACTCATTTACACTCCCAGTCCCCCACTCACTCTCACACTCTCTCTTTCTCTCTCTCTCTCACACACACACACACACACACACACACACACACACACACACACACACACACAAACCTGTTCTAATCAGGTTTATGCAACACCTGCATGTGTGAGAGGCGGAGACAGAGAGTGGGAGTTTGTGGGCTGTTGTGAGTGAGTGTGTGTGTGTGTGTGTGTGTGTGTGTGTGTGTGTGTGTGTGTGTGTGTGTGATTGATAAAGAAGGTCAAAGGAAAGTGACTTACTATGCAATGGACATAAAGGGCTTTTACATTCAGTGTGTGAATTTCCATTAGAATGCTTAAAAACTCACTTTCTTTGTGGTGCACTGCTTTTTACAAACCAGCTGTAACAGCAATGTCTCCTTTAATTTTAAAAGCATGACATTTATACAATGTGCACTTATAAAACTTGCACTTTTAAAACTTTTGCAATGCCCTGCAAGGTCTTGAAAATGAAACAATCCTTTGTCCTTTATTCCTACCCTGAGATTGCTCAAAAGTTAATCTTGAAGTGTTTGTTGTCACCGATGGTTCTGGGTCTACAGGAAAGACGAGTCTTCCTGCTTAAAAGCCCTGCAGTCAATTTCTGTCATTGATCTGCTCCAAATGGCAGCTGGTTAAATAAGTCAGGTATGTTAGATATTATACAGGTAAACACAGGACACAGTTAATGCTTGCACATTAAACTCCAGCTTTGCACCTCTGCTTTCTGCTGAAGTGCAGTTTGAATCGTGCATATATGTGTGTGTGTGTGTGTGTGTGTGAAACAGCATCTTTGAAATTATTTCTTTCTACATGTTTTTTTGTCATGAAACAATCACTCTTTTCTGACATCCTTCTTTTGAATACCTCTTTTTTTACTTTTTACTTTTTGTAATTTATTTAAAATTCTAAGATTTGACATTTTTGGAATTCTTAAAAATTTGAAGCATATTTTAATGTAGTTGTTAATGGGTTACTTAATTCTATTAAATGCTTTTTTAAAATATTTTTTTTTCTTTAAACTTTTTTTTCTGTTTTTTTAAGCATATTTAGTTTTTACTCTGTCACTCTTTTTATTATAAATTTTTTTTTACAGTTAAATACTTCTTGTACTTCATGTAACTTTTTTTTTTATATGATCCAAATGTTTAAGATATTTGTGTTTATAAGTACAGCGTGTTAGTCCAGACATGCAGTTGTAGTATTTCACAGCAGGACGTGTGAATGAGCTCATCTGACCGTGCATACGGTCACAAACGCTCAGAGAGAGAGATTCACTGGGTTAACCAGCGCTCGGGGCACATTTCTGAACTTGTTTACTGCGTGTCTCGGCATGACGCACATTCCTCCACATGCACTGATCTCACCAAACCTCTGCTCCGACTGTCACCAAACGTATAATCAGAGGCATTCGTGAAAATACTTTCTCAAGAACTCTTATTGCATAAGAAAGAAACTTAGAAACGGTTTCTCCTAGTGATTTATGATGTCTCCTGTTTCTTAGATAACTCTTCTGAGAAAAAGTCCCAAGTCTTACTGTGTGTCAACTATAAAACTGGTATAAAACTTTAGTATTATTGCATTCTTTGACTGTACAAATGCAGGTTTAAGGGGATACTTCACCTAAAAATGAACATTTGATAAATATTGACTCAGGCCCTCCAAGATGTAGATGAGTTTGTTTCTTCATCAGATTTGGAGAAATGTAGCATTGCATCACTTGCTCAGCAATGGATCCTCTGCAGTGAATGGGTGCCGTCAGAATGAGAGTCCAAACAGCTGATAAAAATAACGCTTCCACCAGCGAAAAAGTGCATCTGCTGTTGTCTCTCTCATCAAAATCCAGACACATATTTGTTTAAACGCTGCTTGATCTGTGCAGATTTCTCTCCTGATTCAGAACAGAACTCTTTTTCACTGGAGGAAGTGTTATTATGGATTATAGACTCTATGTGTTTGAGCATCTTAATGCTGGATGTGTTTCATCTTTTGTCTTCTCCAGATGTTCCAGATGACAAGTACGAGAGCGTAACAGATGCACTTTCCTTTAAAATTCACAAACGCACAGACGTGCTGCAACTCTGCTGATTTTAGTGCATGTACAGTGAATTTCATAAAACCTGTTGCAAACATGTCTGGTTCATATTTCACCTAAAAAAAGAATGTTTGTTTTATTTTGCAGCTGTAAAAATTTTTGTTTTTGCAATGCAACACCATTTTCAAGACAATTAACAACCCAAATCTAATTACTGCAATGCAATAAATAAATGCATAAAATATTTATACATTATTTGGTGCATTGCCTATAAATTCAGCTAATGCAAATTTAATACCAGTAATCTATTGAGTATCATTATTAAGCATAATGAGAATTCTAAAAGTCATATTTCACACGTTTCATATTTCACAGGGATTAAAATGTAAAAATGTTTGCTCTTCATGCAAAGTCCTTGTTTCTTCTGATT
>NC_081781.1:1224968-1244968 GCF_963082965.1 Carassius carassius
CGAGGTCAACCCCGTCCACTTACTCTTAGCTTAAGGCTTCTGTCTTCTCCAATGGAAAGGACTGATCTAATATGCAAATAAACCCAATGGAAACTGGCTTGTGCAGCATCTTCACACACTCCCTCCCCACGCTACACACCAAACAAATGAGCAGCATGGAAATAACCACTGTCACTTACTGGAAAACAAATGATGAACGATACGGATGAGACAAAGCAACTTGGCAAAAGATGCACATTTAATTAGTATTGTTTGCTAATTGCCAATCACCACTGTTTTCTCAAACAGAGACAGAAGTACTAAATTTTGCCATGCAACCTTATAATCATGTCATTGTGTTCATTAAATGTGTCGAGGCTCTGGACAAACACCGGGACGGATCGCAAGCAGGAAGTGGCATCATTTTGAACATGCAGACAGGAAGTAAAATGCCTGTAAACCCAAGAGAAGTTTCCATGCAAGCAGCACACATAACTTATAAGAAATGCACTCTGTGCTGGTTTATTATTATCTGTCTGGGGAAATCCTTTTGGAGTAGTTTCATTGTGTTGTGTGACTGGAGGAAACTCAGGATGTCGTTTTTCAGCAGGAAGTGAGTCAGAAAGAACCCCCTGATAAGAAACGCTCTGCATTATTCTGAGAGAGAGAGAGAGAGAGACTCAATGTGTGTGTGTTTTGTTCCTGAAAGCCTAAACTGATCATGTTACGCTTCACCTGATACTCTGGTTGAACCCGCCTCTCTCTTTCTGTCACTCCTTTGTCCGTCATTCCCAAGATTCAAGCCGCATTATTAGGTTGATAAAAGCAATGCATTGTCAGATTGGGTGTTTCTTCCACTTCGGACACTTTCAGACATTTGGACTTAAATGAAATCTACAGAATATTTTATTAATCTAATAATGGTGGATGTCGTTCTCCAGATTACCATTTTTAATTATTAATTACAGATGAAACTTTAAAAAAAGCAAACAAACATTCAGTATACATATATAAAATTAATTTAGGTGATAAATCTGCATGCATGATAATTGTTAAAAACTGAATTTTTGAAATGTTAATAGTAGTTAATTAGAAATATATCTTTTCAACAGGAGCTGATTTAATTGCTTTAACTAGTCCTTATCTAAATAAATCTGATAAATATTAATATTGTAACCAAAAACAGACTTTAATAATGACTTGCTTAAATATTAAAAGTTGCCAAAGTTACAACCTGATGTGAAAAGTTTGCATTGCAATTTTTCTTTTACCATTGTGAGTTTTATTACTGACTAAACTCTTTTTTGCAGTTTTTTATTTTTTGCAGTTTTTTTTATAGCATTTCACTATAATGCATTATAATGCATTATATAATGCAGGGGCTGCAAATGCATTTATGAAAATGCAAAAATTCTGTTTATAGTTTATTATTTTTTTCTGAACTCTAAATAAATCTGCATGCACGATAATAGCAATTAAAAAAAAAGTTTTATTCATATTGTTGAAAAGTTAAAAACAGGCGCTTAAAGTATATTTTTCCAACAGTGTTTTCAGTATTCAAGAGATGTGCATCAGTCCTTAACTTTAATTGTTTGCTTAAATATTCAAAGGGGCCAAAGTACATGTTTTAATTACACTCTTAGTTCAAAGTTTATTTAAGCACTTTTTATTGCATTTCACTTAAAATGACCTGCAAATGCATTTCTGAAAATACAAAAATTGTAGGTCATAAATCTGCAAGCATAATAATAGCAACATTTATGCATTTTGTTGAAAAGCTAAAAATAGCTGCTTAGAGTATATTTTGCCAACTGTTTTCAGTATTCAAGAGATGTGCATCAGTCCTTAACTTGTCTTAAATATCCAAAGGTGCCAAAGTACATGTGGGAAAACTTTTATTTTATTTTTTAATTACACTCTTAGTTAAAGGTTAATTTAAGCACTTTTTATTGCAGTTCAATGAAAAGGAGCTGCATGCAAATGCATTTACAAAAGCACAAACAATCTGTATATAGTTAGATTTTTTTCTGAGCTCATAAATCTGCATGCAACTTTTTTTTTTTTTTGCATATTGTTGAAAAGTTAAAAACAGGTGCTCAATTAAAAGTTGTTGTTTTTTCAGACACTGTTTTTATACTCAACAGATTTATTACGTGCACCAGTCTTTAACTTTAATGGTTTGCTTAAATATTCAAAGGTGCCAAAATACATGTTTGCCAAAAGTTTGCATTGCAGTTACATTTTTCTAGTTCAATTACAATAAGTTTAAAGTTCACTTTAAAGGAGACGCAAATGCATTTATGAAAGCGCAAACATCCTGTATTTGGTTTATGAATTCCTCTGAGCTCATAAATCAGCATGCATGATAATAAGCAACAAGTATGTCGTTATAATAGTCCAGTGCAGAATGTGTTGAAGTAAGTCCTCTCGGGAACGCCTCCGGGGCGCGCGCAGTGGGTGTGATTTCAGATCCTAAACTGCGGCTCTTCGGCGCAGAGGATCAGGACTGCTGGAGTGATCTGAGCTCAGCTTCGGGGCTAAACTCCGTCGTTTCTCGCAGTCATGAGTATGTACGGCTCGCAGCGCGGCCTCAACATGACGGGGCGTCGCACCGGATCGCGCAGCGAGCTCAACCCGTACGCGCGCGGCGAGGTCCCGGCGCAGCGGGGGAGTAATGGTTTCACTCAGGAGTATGTGGAGGCGTACAGCCGTGGCTTCTCCAGAGCCTCGATGAGCGCTGGCCAAGTGTGAGTAAACACCTGTTCCTTGCGAGCTTTCTCCTAACACTTTCTTTATAGCGTCTATGGAACCCAGACTACATAATAAATGTTTGCGTTAAAATGCACTCGCATGCAAATATAAGATGCACACTAATGTAGTGTTTTTGTTTGCAAAAGTTTCAGGAAAGTTATACAAAGCGTTAAAATACAAAACAAACATAATGCAAAATGTTGCATATTTATTTAAAATAATTAAGTTTATTAATTTAAAAAAGCACTGACACTAAGTGTTTTTTATAGTTTGTTTTTGTTTGCAAAATTTTAGCATTTTATACAGAATTTTTTTTAAACAGTTTTAATAGTAATTTAATAATTTAAAAATTAATAAGATTTAGTATGCAAATATAATATGGATTCTTTGATGTTTGCAAAAGTATCAGCTTGTTTATACCCCCCAAAATCGAAATGTTTTATAGAATAAAAAAAAAAAATTAAAAATCTTAATTTAATAATTAATTACAAAATTTTTTTTTTTTACTTTAGTTTGCTAAAATTTTAGCACATTTTATACAGAAAATGTAAAAGCTTAAAAATGCAAAAATAAACGTCATAATATAGATGACATGAAACAATTACGTAATTTAAAATAACAAAAAATATTAATTTAACTTTGCAACATTTTAAAAGTTTAAAAGTATTTAACAGAATTTAAAATTAAAAAAGCAATAGTATGCAAATGTTACGATGACACTTTTCTCTCTCTTTTCTTTTGCTAAAGTGAAAGCAAAATGATTTAAAACAAATAAATTCAAAGAAGAATTTAACAGACTTAAATACAGAGTAAAAACTTGGTACAATCAAGGTGAAACTGTATTATAATACAAAAGAGGTTCAAAGGTTTCTACTAGACACATCAAAGGCTCTGGGATCTCTCTGTGGAGTGTGTTGTCAGACAGGTTGTGGTCAGGATGAGGTGTAGTTGTGTAAATGTAGGCCTGTGCTGGCTGTTGGGTAACACAATCCCTGCTGATACTCTGCAGCTACTTTGTTTTCATTTCTGGACGGGTTTGCATTGCACTTTCGGTTGGCAGAGCGTGCTGTAGATCTGCATGCTCAATATTTACAGGATCCTGTGGGAAGAGGCGCTGCCTGCTGTTTTCAAGCGCTCCACACAACTTCATGAGCCATTTGGCAGCTACTGGTCATAAACATGAATGATGACTCTGTAGTGCTTTCATATGCATATTCTCTATTCAAATCAGGCACATCTGTTCATCTAAGTTTAAAAAGAGCTGCTTTTTATTTGTTTTCTTGTCTAATGCTTATTTGTAGAACTTTTCACAAGAACATTTAATTCAGTTTCTACTTTGTATCACTTGTTTGCTCAGAATGCCTAGTCAAGATATTATTAAATCAAATGTTTATAAATGCAATTTATACAAATAAATATAAATAAAAATAAAATAAGAATATATATATATATATATATATATTTAAATGTATTTATTTTTTTAAATGTATAAAATAATAAGTGAATAATAAATAAAAAATAAATAGTAATTAAAATAATTAACGAATAAAATAATGCACCAAATACATTTCATTTTATGCATTTTATGTGTTAAAGGGGTTTTACAAGGGAGCGGATGTGCTTGAGTGATTTACACAACATTCAACTCTTTATATAGTCTTTACATAAATTATTATTTAGATTTAGACACTATAATATGACAAAAAAAAGAAAGAGATTTACTGCACTGTGTTTTTGCTCGGGAGATCTGGTCCAGCTGAGAGATTGCAGTGCAGTAGAGGAATGCTGTGCTGTAAATCATTGAAGAACTAGCTGTTTATGATTCACAATGAATCTGTCAATGTTCAGATGAGCTTCTGGGAACTTCACGACACGTAATGGAGAGCCGTCAGTGAAATACTGCAGTGTCAGCAGTGAAGACCCCTTTAACACATGTCTGTAATGCTTGTGGAGGCTGAACTTGCATGTAAATAAGTGCAGAAGCTGGCAGCATTGATATGAATGTTTGTTTGTTTTCCCATCAGGCCCAGCATGACCCCGGTGCAGCAGCAGATATCGTTTCTACAGGCTCAGTGTCAGGATGATCTGGACAAAGTAGCATTAATACTGAATACTGTGAGTATGAGGAACAAACACAGCAGTCTGATTTAGTCTCATGTCAGATGACAGGATCATAAATGTGCCGAAGAGTTTCCCATGAGACTGTTTGCTGTTTGCACACACACAAACACACACACATGCACACAAACACGGACATGCACACATAAACATACAAACACACGCATACAACACAAACACAACACACACATAAACACACACACACGCACGCACACGCCCGCACACACACACACACACATGTTTGTTCTTGTGTAAAGTGTGTTCATCCCATAGGTGTAATGGTTTTTATACTGTACAAACTGTATATTCTATGGCCCTACACCAACCCTACACCTAACCCTAACCCTCACAGGAAACTTTCTGCATTTTTACTTACTCAAAAAAACTCATTCTGTATGATTTATAAGCGTTTTGAAAAATGGGGACATGGGTTATGTCCTCATGAGTCACCCTCTCCTTGTAATACCTGTGTCATACCCATGTCATTATACAGAGCACACACACACACACAC
The DNA here is from genome assembly GCF_963082965.1 of Carassius carassius. Lineage (NCBI taxonomy): Eukaryota > Metazoa > Chordata > Actinopteri > Cypriniformes > Cyprinidae > Carassius > Carassius carassius. Next base: position 1,230,329 of record NC_081781.1, read on the forward strand.
ACACACACAGAGACACACACACACACAGACACACACACACACACACACACAGACACACACACACACACAGACACACACACACACACACACTCTCAGACACACACACACACACACACACACACACACACACACACACTCTCAGACACACACACACACACACACACACAAACACACACATCTACACACACTCACACGCACATTAACACTCACACACATTAACACACACACACACACACACACACACACACTCACACACACATTAACACACACACACACACACACACACACACTCAAACACACACACACACACACACGCCCACCTACACACACTCACACACACATTAACACACACACACACACACACACACATTAAAATAAACACATACAAACACACACACACCCACACACACACTCACTCTCTCTCTCTCTCTCACACACACACACACACACACACACACACACACACACACACACACACCACACACACATAACTAACATTTCTCAGATAATGAAACACTTTTGTCCCTGAGTGACTTTAGAGAAAATGAAAGTGAAACACGTGTTTACTTCATGTGTTAAAATAATAGTTTATTTTTAGTAAAAACATATCATATGTCACATATTAAACTGGTTCATTTTATTTGCATAAATTCATCTTTTTATTATACTCACAGCAGTGAAAGAAAAACACCAAACAAAAAATTCTAAATAAATCATATAAAATATTAAAAAAGATAATAATAATGAAAATGATTTACTTTACATACAATTATCCTTATTTACCTACCGTCATATGAGCAAAAAAGCACCATAAATAGCCCTGTGCATTATATTTAATATTAATTTGTTTTAGATTTAATTATTATAATTATTTATAAATTATTACATGTATTCGTTTAGCAGAAACTTTTCCAAACCTTGCTGTGGTCACTTTCTCTTTCATTACTGCAAAAAAATAAATAAAATAAAATTAAACTCTTCTCCATTTTGTATTTTGTCTTATTTTTTTATATCTTTTCAGTTACAAATATGCCTTGTCTTGCCTTTTGACAAACCTTTTGACAAATCTTCTTTTGTATTCCACTTATAGAAAATGAAAAGTTATATGCATTTGGAGCAACATGAAGGACAATAAATAAACACTGTTCAAACACTCGATCTGTTTCACTTTGTGTGCAAGAATTGAATCTTTCAGTTTCAGTTTGTTGCATTTAATTAATGCATTTTTCTGCTGAATTCATTGGTGTTGTCGACACAGAGACTACTGTACTATTATCTGAGGTTTCATGCAACAGATTTGTTATTGAAGTAGCATTGATTTCTGATCACAAACATGTTGTTCAGACGGTCACTTCATGTCAAAGTGTGCCCTTCGTGACCAGAATAAACTCAGAAGAGGACTAGACTTTATTGTTAATGATGACTGAACTGAGTTGACGCTAGAGGACTGAACACAGTGTGTGTGTGTGTGTGTGTGTGTGTGTGTGTGCGCTGCAGGGTGGAGATGGAAATGCTTTTATTGAAGCTCAAAGCTGTCTGTCATCTGCTGCAGACGTCACTGAGCAGCTCCGAGGCTTTGCTCTGGATCTGAAGCAGCAGAATCTGCCGTCTGAGAGCGTGATGAGGAGGTGAGACACACAGACGTGACACACACACTTCTGAAATCATAAAGGCTGCTAACCAAGGCTGCATTTATTTGATCAAAAATGCAATAAAATTGTGAAATATTATTAGAATTTAAACTAACTGTTTTCTATGTGAATCTCTGTTAAACTATAATTTATTTCTGTGATGCTCCGCTGTATTTTCAGCATCATTCCTCCAGTCTTCAGTGTCACATGATCTTCAGAAATCAGAATAATATGATGATTTACTGCTCGAGAAACATTTCTGATTATTATCAGTGTTGAACACAGTTATTTTTGTGGAAACGGTGCTGTAATATTATGATCAGATGATCAGAAGTGACAGTAAAGACGTTTCAATGTATTGTATATGCAATGCATAATTCAGAATGTTTTGTCCTTAAGTGTCTTGTCTGTGCACACTTCTGCTGTAACATAATCTTCTCTCTCGGTCTCTCTCTCTCTCTCTATCTCTCTCTCTCTCTCTCTCTCTCTCTCTCTCTCTCTGTCTCTCTCTCTCTCGGTCTCTCTCTCTCTCTCTCCCTCTCTCTCTCTCTCTCTCTCTCTGTCTCTCTCTCTCTCGGTCTCTCTCGGTCTCTCTCTCCCTCTCTCTCTCTCTCTCTCTCTCTCTCTCTCTCTCTCCCTCTCTCTCTCTCTTTCTCTCTCTCTCTCCCTCTCTCTCTCTCTATCTCTCTCCCTCTCTCGCTTTGCATGCTGGGGGTTTGGGTTATGGGTGCAACAAATGGGTGAGAAGAGCGATTTGTTGGTTTTTTTCTTCTTCTATTTCTCTAGTTTTTTTGTTTTGTTTTGTCTGTTTTTTTCCCTTTATGGTTCCTTTGTTTTGTGTATAATTTGATTAACTTAATTCAGAGTACTTCTGCTCTTCGGCGTTTGGGTAAATGGAGCGTTTACTGTTGTGTCACCGCTCGTCTTGCAGTCTGTTAGAGTCACGATTTCTAATGTGCCCCCCTTTATATTAAATAGTGTCATTGAAAAAGAATTGTTGAGGTTTGGAAAAATGGCCAGTGAAGTGAAAATGATTCCTTTGAGGTGTAGGAATGAAGCACTGAAGCACGTGCTGTCGTTTCGGCGTCAGGTGTTTATGTTTCTTGAGCAACAAACACTTGATATTTCTTTTCGAATAAAACATGAAGGAAAATCGTATATGATTTACGCGAGTACCGGAAATTTGAAATGCTTCGAATGCGGAGATGTTGGACATAAAAAGATCGCTTGTCCACATAACAAAACGCAGCCAGAAAATAATGTAAATGATAATGGAATTATGGCTAGTGTACAGATTGGTGAAATGGTAGAGTTCAGTGAAGAACCAAATAAAACAACAGTTGACGGAAAAAACAAAGATTTATTAAGTATTAAGATGGGAACAATTAATATTAATGGAGAAAGGGATGGTAGAAGAAGAGCAGTGTTGAAAGAATATATTGAAAATAAGGATATGGATATAATTTTCTTACAATAGATACATAGTGACTTGCTAATGAGATAGAATGGAAAAAGTGGTGGGGAGGCCACATTTTCCTAAGTCATGGTACTAATACGACAGCTGGTGTTGCTATCTTGTTCTCGAAGAGAATTGAAATAACCTTTGAATCAAGTGATGAGATAGAGAAGGGTCGAATTATAGCTGTTCATTCCAAATTGTTGGGATTTTCTTTTGTCTTTGTTAATGTCTATGCACCTAATAATGGTGCAGAAAGGATAAAGGTTTTAAGAATTGTCCAAGTAAAATGGGGAGTTATGATAAAAATGTTTGTCTAGTTTTGGGTGGTGACTGGAATTGTACATCAAATTTTAAACTAGACAGGAATGGAGAAGAACCATGCCCTCTTTCTGCTATGTGTTTAAATAATATAATAAGAAATTTTAATTTATGGGATTAAAACATCTGGTAGATAAACAATATTCTTGGTCCAAGTCTTCAAGTGAACACATCAGCTTTGCCAGGTTAGATCGTTTTTATATTAATAAAGACTGGTGTAATACAATTTTGAAGGCCTGTATTTACCCCACTGGTTTTTCAGATCATGATTTATGTATGTTTGTTTTTCATTTACAAACGACAAGAGGTCATAGCTATTATTGGCATTTTAATGTAAAATTGTTGCAGGATGCCTTTTTTTGTGAAAAATTTAATTTATTTTGGGCAAAATGGAGAGAGCGAAAGACTGATTTTGATTTGTTGTGCACTGCTGGGATGTAGGAAAAGCGCACATCAGGATCTTTTGTCAAAATTATACAGCTAATGCAAGTCATTGTTTTAAAAAAACTGTTATGGAACTGGAAGATGAAATCAAATAAATTGAAAGAAGTCTATTTAACCAAAATGGTGAATCAAATGAAAGACTGAGTGAAAAAAAGAAAGTCTTGTCCTCACTTTTTCATGAACGAGCTAAAGGAGCATTAATAAGAGCTCGTTTCCTCTCTCTGAGAGAGATGGATGCACCAAGTTCTTTCTTTTTTAGTTTTGAGAAACGGGAAGGAGCGCGGAAGTCAATATTACATTTAAAGAAATCAGATGGAACTGTGACAACTAATCCTAAAGAAATGAGGACAATGGCTATTGATTTCTATACAGAACTTTTTTCGGATGGGCCATGTGACATTGGTTGTATGGAGGACCTTTTTAAAGATTTACCAAAGTTGACTGATACACAGAGGAATCAGCTGGAGGTTGAAATGGACATGGATGAAGTAACAAAGGCTGTTAATCAACTATCTAATGGACGCGCACCAGGAATTGATGGACTTCCAGACGAATTTTATAAACAGTTTTGGGATTTATTAAAAAGTGATTTGTTTGATGTTTTTAAATGATCTTATAAGAAAAAAGAGTTACCAACAAGCTGTAAAAGAGCCGTTTTGTCTTTGTTACCAAAGAAAGGTGATCTTGGTCTTTTAAAGAACTGGAGACCAGTGGCAATTTTGTGCACTGACTATAAAATCTTAGCGAAATGTCTTTCAAATAGATTGAAATTGTATTTAGAAGATATAGTAAATGAGTATCAAACTTATTTGATACTCATTTAAAAGCAAAAAGGAATGTTGACAATATTGGAATATTTGCAATTGATCAAGAGAAGGCATTTGATCGAGTCAGTCACTTTTATTTTTTTAGTTCCCTTGAAGCTTTTGGTTTTGGTGATCTTTTTATTTCATGGATCAAACTGTTGTATTCTGATGTTTCCACAATGTTGAAGGTTGGAGGAGGGTTAAGTAAACCAGTGTCAGTACGTAGAGGTATTCGACAAGGTTGCCCTTTGTCAGGGATGTTATATTCTTTAGCCATCGAACCTTTGCTTCGTCAATTGGGAATAAATTTAGATGGCCTGCTAATTAAAGAACAAAAAGTTAAACCTAAGTTTTCTGCCTATGCTGATGACGTTACCGTGTTTATCAAAAGCAAAAGAGATGTGTTTGTTTTAGAAGAAGTTTTAGGGAAGTACGAAAATGCAAAGGTAAACTGGGAAAAAAGCGAAGGTTTTATTTTAGGGAATTGGTCTGAAGAAGAGCCACCAGTTTTACCAGGAGGTGTCAAATGGGGTAAAGAAGGTTTGAAAATATTGGGTATTTATTTAGGAACTGACAACTATATTCAGAAGAACTGGGAAGGAGTGTATGATAAGATGTGTGACCGTTTGTCACAGTGGACATGGATCCTGCCTCAGTTATCTTTCAGAGGGAGAGTCTTGGTGGCAAATAATTTGGCTGCTTCAGCACTCTGGCACAAACTAGATGTGTTGAATCCACCTGATGAAGTAGTTAATTTACTACAAAAGAAAATAAATGATTTCTTTTGATCTGGTCAGCACTGGGTAAAAGCTTCTATTTTATATTTACCAGTCAGTGAAGGTGGACAAGGCCTAATCGATCTAAAAAGCAGAATCAAGGCTTTCAGGCTCCAGACTGCACAGAAGTTGCTGTATTCTGAAAAAATATGTTGGGCTGATACAGCTTGTTCCTTATTACGTATTATGAATTGTTTTAAATATGATTTTAATTTGTTTTTAATTAGTCTGAAAGATATGGAATGGACTGATTCTTCTCCGTTTTATAAATCTGTTTTGAAAGTGAGGAGAGATCCAAACCTTGAAGGTTGGATAAAAAATGAACCACTCTTTAACAATACCCTAATACAAGCAAATGTGCTGAAAATGAGAAGTTTGCAAACATCAATGGTGAGAGCAGAATGCACATGTTTGTCTGATCTAAAGAATGGAAACGAGTGGAAAAGTCCCCAAGAACTGTGTAGTTTGACGGGCATTAAGTCTGTGAGATTTATGGATAACGTAATGAAGGAAATTCTTTTAGTTCTTCCTTCTATCTACAGACAAAGTATACTAGAAAATCATTGTGGTGAACAAGAGGATGAAATGAGAGAAAGTTTTCCGAAACTTCAGATTTCAATGATAATAGATGAAAAGCCTAAGAAGGAATCACTTCTGGTTTTCTGTATACCTGAACTGAATTTGTTTGAAGACGTTTCAAAGAAAGCCTTGTTTATCATGTGTGAAAGTCTCTCATCAATCTGAGCTGAAGGAATGTAAAGAATCAAAGTGGTTGGAGGTGATTGGCCAGGGCTCTTCTCCCAGGAGATGTTGGAGGTCTTTATATTTATCACCTATAGAAAAATGCACTGCAGATCTTCAGTGGAGGATTGTGCATTCGGCAATTGCAACTAACAGATACTTGACACGTGTTGATCCCACTGTGGGGAAGGAATGTATCTTTTGTGGTCATGAAGAAACTTTGAAGCACCTATTTTTAGATTGTTCTAGGCTAAATGGATTGTTTCAGATTTTAAAGAGTTGGCTTAGAGCACTTGGGGAAGATATGGATGAAAATATATTTATATTTGGCCAAAAATATGTTGCAACAGATAAAAAAAAAAGAATTTCCTTAATTTAATAGTTGAAACAAAGCTGGAAATATGGATTTCAAGGAAAAATAAGCGGAAGGTCAGTGGGATGACTGAACCTGAACTTATTTTGAAGGCTTTTGTATCTGCAAGGATTAAAGCAGAATTTGCTTTTTTTAAATTAACAAAAAATGTGGTTGCTTTTAATGAGTTTTGGGGACAGGCAGAAGTGGTGTATGGTTGACCAAGAGGAAATTTTATTCCTAAATTTGTAAAAAAAAAAATTGTGAATGTATATGTGTTACAAATTGTGGTAGTCCTAAACGTAAAACAACGTGAGAGATGAGGATCTGGAACAAATAAGGAGTTTACTGATGACGAAGGAGGTACAGACTATATTAACAAGACAATATAACAAATAACAGCATGAACATTCAGGTTAGCATTCACATACAGCTTTGACAACGATAATCACGGACAAGGGAGAACTAAACAGACCAGGTATTTAAACACACAGGTGATGAGGGAACTGGGGACAGGTGAGGATCAATCAATTAACTAAAACAAGAAAAAGGAAGATGACCAAATAAGGAAACCAAAGTTCATAAACGTGACCGTTCGCCCCCTCCCGGAACGGTGTGTCCTCGCACCGCAAGAAGAATACCAGCGGAAGGAGGGTGGGGGTTCTGGAGGCGGGCGAGGAGCAGGCCAGGAGCAGGTGACGAGGGAGCATGGAGGTAGGGACCAGGGCGGAGTGGATGGAGGGAGGAGCCAGGGAGGAGCCCGGAGCAGGAGGAGCCAGATGGTCCACCAGAGACCAGCCAGGACGGAGATCCATGGTTTAGTCGACGGCGGGAGGAGCCATGGTGAAGGGGCCGATGACACCAGGGGGTCGACAGGCGGAGACTGCACCGGTGGGTGAGGAGCCCAAGATGGAGCAGCACAGCCGCAGAGCCAGGGTGACGGCGAGGATCCGGAGGGCCTAGGTGGAGCGGAAGGCTCAGGCGACCAAGGCGGAGGCGGGGTCCTGGTAGACCGCTGTGGAGCCGGAGCGACCGAGGATGGAGGTGAAACCAGAGGGAAGGAGGAGCCTGACAGAGCCGGAGGGATGGAGTGACAAGGTGGAACCAGAGGAGTGGAGTCCCGAGGTGGCGGATGGTCGACGACTGACCAAGGTGGAGCCGGAGGGACGAGGGAGCCCGGTGGAGCAGGTGGGATGCCAGGCCACGGTGGAGACGAGGGAGCTAAGAACCAAGGCGGAGCCGCTGGGTCGAAGGACCGAGGAGGAGTCCAGGGCTCGGAGGCTGGAGGCGGAGACAGGGCCTTAACGCGCCAAGGCGGAGCTGGAGACTGGCAGTCCAGCGGCGAACCATCACGCCCAGATGGTGCGGACTGAGGGTGAGCTGCGGGTCTGACTGGCACCAGCAGGGATGACGAGGAACTGGCTGGTCTAGGAGGAGGAGAGAGAGGAAGGATGGGAGGAAACACAGGAGGATCAGGGCTGGACGGAACCAGCGGAAGTGGAGCAGAGGGACTGGCAGGTCCAGGAGGAGGTGGGAGAGGGAGGCCGGGAGGGAACACAGGAGACACAGACGATTCAGAGCTGGGCGGAACCAGCGGAGAAACAGAAAACTCAGGGCTGGGCGGAACCAGCGGAGAAACAGAAAATGTATGGCTGGGCGGAACCAGCGGAAATGGAGGATAGGAACTGACTGGAGGAGGAAGGAGTGGGAGACTGAGAGGGTACACAGGGGGATCAGGGCTGGACGGAACAAGCGGAGAAACAGGAAACTTAGGGATTACCTCCATAGACCAGTCCATAAGATCCAGAAGTTGCTCCATATTTTCCGAGACCGGATACAGCTTACCCGCAGTCGCAGGAGTGTGGGCAGGGCTTTCCTCCATGCCCTCGATCTCCACGAGGACTCCCACGACGCAAGGTGTTGCCGGCTCGCACACCTGGTCAGTCGCGCTCTCGAGATCCTGCTTCCTGTCAGTGGATGGCTCGGGCTCTGCGGCTGCGGTGGGCTCTGGCTCCGTGTTTGGGATGGTGGCTGGCTGGTCTCTGGGTCAGGAGTGGGGCTGGAGATATCCTCTTCGGCGGTGCTGATGGTCCACGAAGATCCATTTTTGTCCTGCACCCACTCCACAAAAGCGGTGAAATCCTCTCGGGGACCGTTTGCTGGTAGGCGTGCCTTACTCCGCTCGCTCAGGCCGGTGTAGAAGAAGTTAGAGAGCGAGCAGTCGGGGAAGTGAGTAAGGCACGCCAGATCTAAAAAGTCCCTGGTGTGGTCCTCCAGCGAACGGTCCAGTTGCTCCAGGCATAGGAGACGGACTGCTGGGATGGCCATTCCGGGAGAGGAGAAAAAAAATAAATAAATAAATGAAAGAAAAAACGCCGCTAAATTAAGTACACTGTTGTGGGTCCGTGATTCTGTTACAAATTGTGGTAGTGCTAAACGTAAAACAAAGTGAGAGATGAGGATCTAGAACAAATAAGGGGTTTACTGATGACGAAGGAGGTACAGAATATATTAACAAGACAATATAACAAATAACAGCATGAACATTCAGGTTAGCATTCACATACAGCTTTGACAACGATAATCACGGACAATGGAGAACTAAACAGACCAGGTATTTAAACACACAGGAGATGAGGGAACTGGGGACAGGTGAGGATCAATTAACTAAAACAAGAAAAGGAAGATGACCAAATAAGGAAACCAAAGTTCATAAACGTGACAATATGTTTCTTTGAGGTTAATGTACATATGTTATATGTGATGAGGCCAAAATTGTTTGGCTTAAAAAAAAAAAAAAAAATGTATAAATTTTTAGTGAATAAAGAGTTGTTCAAGTCTCTCTCTCTCTCTCTCTCTCCCTCTCTCTCTCTCTCCCTCTCTTTCTCTCTCTCTCTCAGTGTGAATGTATTCTCTGAGCAGCTCAGAGATCTCAGCATGGCTCTGAACGCTCCTCCGCTGCAGCAGAAGTGGAGCAGCAGGACGATGCGGTACAGCGTGAGCCGTGAAGAGCACAACCGCTTCTTCACCGAAGCCATGTCCTGGATCCAACAGCAGAGGGTAAAGCGCCTTCACACCGCAGCTTTAGATGTTTGATCCATGCAGGAGCTTTCTATCTCAAACAGCACTGCTGCTTTTTGCAGGAGATGATGTATAATCTAATATAATGATTATACGAAAGTAGCATTGTTTTTGAAAGAAGTGTCTTCTGCTCAGCAAGAAGACAAAATTCAAAATTTGAAATATTATTACTATTTAAGATAGCTGTTTTCTATGTGAAAATATTTTAAAGTGTAATTTATTCCTGTGATGCACAGCTGAATTTTCAGCACAATTCCTCCAGTCTTCAGTGTCACATGATCTTCAGAAATCATTCTAATATGATGATTTACTGCTCAGTTTTCAAATATTTTTGTGGAAACCGTGATACATTTTATTTTTCAGGATTCCCACATGAATAGAACAACATTTATTGAAGTTAAAATCTTTTATAACATTATAAATTTGACTTTCGACCCATTTAGTGCAGTGCTGGTAGTGTACAAGGTGTTTAATATGAAGTTATGTGAAGCAGGGTTTTCAACCAATGAGATTTCACTGTGGGCGGAGCCACTCAGGTTGATGTGCCAGAAATAGACATCAACTTCACAGCACACAGATAAGAGCTGCTCTGTTCAGGCAAGCCTAGATAAAGACACAAGTGTGAGTGTTTGCCAGGACAAAGAGAGAGAGTGAGAGAAAACGAAAGAAAAACTCTGAGCAGATGAAACGAATCTTTAGAGATTAGAGCACGACATCGTTCCAGAGAACACAATCCTGTACTGAGAAACAGTCTGTGTGTCTGAGTCTCTCCCGCGGGGGTCAATAACACCACACTCCCTCTGTCAGGAGCCCAGGGTTAATGAATCACAGATGCTTGAGTCATTCTGAAAGAAACCAGACACTGCTAACAGCCGACCTTTTCAGAATGATCTCCAAATATTCTCTTGTTGAGCTCATTTATTCAGAGTTATCTTGTCTTAACTAAAATCTAAGTACCAAAATGGTATTATTTATACATTCAAAAGTAAGATTTCCATAATATTACCAGAATGATTAAAATGTTCCCTTAATGTTTGCATAAGCAAAAAACATTTCATAAATGTTTCCAAAACTAAACGTTTTTTTTTTTTTTAAGTTTGTACAAAAGCGTTAAACACATTAAGTGTTTATACGTCATTAATAGAATGTTTAGAATATAATAGAATTAAATGTGACTACTTGTTTCAGAATATTTATAGAACATTCGAAAAGAAAATTCGTAATGTAAAGTAACGCTCCCATAGCGTCTGCAAAATGTATGCATAATCAAAAAAAAAAAAAAAAAACCTTTAAGATCTTCAGAAAACATTCAGTTTTATAACTAAATGTTCTCAAAATGTTAGCACAAAAAAGGTTCATGGAATTATTATTTTCTGTTCATTTTTTTAAATGTTGCTACTTTATTTGGAACATTCAGAGAACACTCATATAAAGTTTGCAAGAATTCTAAAATGGAATGTTCCTTTAACGTTTGTAGAACATTTTTAAAATGTTAACAAAACAAAAAAACTGGATGTTTTGAACATTCAGAAATAATTATTGTATATAATTATATAAATATAATTGTTAGCACCAAAATAGCAACCTGTTTTAGATTTAATACATGTTCTGAGATCATTTTAAAGTAACGTTCCAATAATGTTTGCAAAATTATAAAATGGAAATGTTGTCTTAAATTTTTTTTTAAACATTTAAAGTGTTCAGAGAATGTTTTCATAACTAATGGAACATTAGAAACATTCATAGAGCATGTATTTGTTAGTTGTTTAGGGCTGGTATCATCAAGTGTTGGGGATAATGCATTACAAGTAACACAAGTTACACAATCAGTACTTTTTACAAGTAGGTAATGAAGTAATCTAATACGTTTTTAATTTAATTGCCATGTTGAGAGAAATCAAGAGTAAGTGCAGAGCGTTGTGTGAGCTGTGTGAACAGGATCTATGAGGTTAAATGGAAACTCAGAATATGAAGCAAACCTACAATAATTAAATATTAAATATCCCAAGTATTAAATCCTTTTTTATTCACCAGCGTCTTTGGGCCTGAACTTCAATGATCTATTTCAATCATATGAATAAGCAAAAATGACTTTAGACAAGCACAACAGTTTTTAAATGCTGAAGAGTGTTGAAGTTTCTTCTCCTGCTTCCTATTCTTCATGCAGTCCAGAACAGCTGAAAGGTTTGTTTTAGCTGCGCTCTCTACTGTACTGATGTGAATTTACATTTCCTTCAGCCTGAGGCGTATTTATTTGACTTCTGGTGTGAAAGGGCCCCAACACTAGCTGTGTTCACTGGACTTTTTATACCCTGGTAAATCCACTGCATACGAAGCAGAAAACAGTAAACTTCCAGTGGAGACGGCTTTGTTCATTATAGCAAACTAGTTTTAATGCAACAAAACAAGTTGTGTTAAGTGTTGCTACTACTGCAACGTCATGTTTTAAGCTGTGTGTGTGTGCGCAGAGGCTGATAGAGATGTCGTCGTGGGGAGATGATCTGACGGCGATCGAGCAGCAGATAACCAATCACAGTATGTTTCACAACTCCATCCAGAGAAGTGCTGAGGTGGATCGAGCACGAACGGAGCTGGTGAGTCACACACACACACACACACACACACACAAACACACACACACACACACACACACACACACGCACACACACAAATACACACACACACACGCGCACACACACACACACACATATACACACACACACACACACGCACGCGCACACATACACACACACACACACGCACACACACACACACACACACACACACACACACACACCCACAAACAAAACATCTGTTACTGGGTGCCATATCAGTACTGGTCTGGACTGCTAAAATTATGGTCTGTTAGTCTCATTTGTCTGTTGTAGATTAATAACTGTCCAAGCATATACAATTTAGGATTAGAGCTTGTAATGAGATTTATTACATGATTAGGTAATATTTCACCTCATAATCAATACATATGTCTGTAACTGTGTTTATATAAATAAATATAGTATAGTATAGTATATATATATATATGTAAGTTTTCATACATCTTGCATAATCTGCAAAATGTTAATTATTATACCAATATAAGAGCGATCATACAAAATGCATGTTATTGTTTATTTAGTACTTAACTGAATTAGATATTTGATGATGATGAACAGAATGAAAATGTGTAAATTTTTCTTATTTTACCTAAACATCGTTTTATTTTTCATTTATATATATATATAATATATATATGAATGGGTCTAATAATGAGTAATGTTTATGTTTTAAAGAAAATTATTAATTTATTTAAATAATTGTAAAATTTTATTAATTTTTATTACATATTTCATGATATATACTTTACCTGAAAAAAAAAAAAAAAAACGAAAAATAAAAGATGATATTTTACATGTGGGTGTGAATATGCAAAAAAAATTCTAGATATTATGTAATTTTTTACAAATTATTATTTTACAAAATATGTTTATTAAAACTATTACTAATTGTATGTTTTTTTTCATTTCATTTTTATATGTGTGATTACATGTATTTTTTTTAATTGTGTGTGTGTAATATTTTATATATATATATGTGTGTGTGTGTGTGTGTGTGGATAGATAGATAGATAGATTTATTATTTGTAGGCATTATTTGTTGTATATTTTCACCTTTTTGTTGCTTTAGATGCGAGGCAAAGACCAAAATGCAGAAATGACCAAATCCTGTCTCAACAAACTGGAGCAAGAATTGGACAGTCTACTGGTGAGACCGGCTCAAATCAAGACCTTAACATACTGTTTACTTTCAGTCAAACCTAAACCTTTCATTAGCTACGAATCACACGTTTCTCAAATCGTTTGGGAGAGTTACTAAAAGATAAACTGTGCTGATCCTCAGAAAGCCTCGTACCAGCGGGGCGTCCAGCTGCAGGAACTGCTTAACATCATCGAGGAGATCTCCGGACAGATCATGTGGGTGAACGACCGAGAGGAAGAGGAGCTGGTGTTCGACTGGGGCGATAAAAACATCGACGCCTACATCCCTCAGAAACAGGAGAGCTTCTCAGTAAGAGCACACACACTCACACTGATGACTCGTTCAGCAGTGTGTGTGAAAGCAACACAAAAATCTGAGATATTGCATTGGCAAATAGCTGAAATAAACAAATAATATACTGTATATATATGCAGTTTTGCTCATAAGTTAAAACTCATAAGTAGGCAAAACAATGCATTAAGAGCCGGGGCGTGTAAACTTTTGAACAATATGATGATGTGTAAATTCTTCTAATTTTGTTTAACGATCATATTTTTTCATTAAGTACTGGACTTCAGAAGCTACATAAATACTTACTTGTTTCCCAGAAGACAAAATATGTATAATTTACCCTGATCATACCATTGAAAGAGTCTCTTAATGCATCGTGTGGCCTTCTTGAGCATCAGTACGTGTTTTCACCTTTTGCAATAGTTAGTGAGCGAGTCCCTCAGTTACTCTCAGTGTTAAAAGATGGATTACAAAACCATACAGCCACTTTGGAAAGGGTTTACATATGCAGAAGATGCTGGAAAACCAAATAATGTGTAGGAGCTGGGGGATTTTTCTGAAGAACAGCAGGAAGTTTACATTTATTCATTTAGCTGACGCTTTTATCAAAAGAGACTTACAATTGCTATATATGTGTCAGAGGTCGCACGCCTCTGGAGACACTAGGGGTTAAGTGTCTTGCTCAGGGACACATTGGTGTCTCACAGTTGATTCGAACCCGGGTCTCTCACACCAAAGGCATGTGTCTTATCCACTGCGCCAACACCTCCCCCAGTTAAACTGCTCAGGACCAACAAGGGACTCATGAACAACTACCACAAAATATAAAAACAGTTGTGGATCATCCAGGAAACGACACATAGTGTTATGTTTCAAGGGTGTGTAAACTTTTGAAAGGGGTTATTTTTATGAATTCAGTTATTATTTTGTCTTGTGGAGTTCGTGTAAACATCTATTATGTGAAATAGCTTATTCAGGGCAGTAC
>NC_081781.1:1249968-1289968 GCF_963082965.1 Carassius carassius
AGATCTGTTCGCGGCCGAAGACCAGAAACACATGGAGAGCCAGTTCACAGGAGCCCAGCAGCACTACAGCAAGCTGGTGGTGGATCTGCCTGTGTACAGTCAGTGTGCAACATTAATGTCTCGTTTCTCAGTACAGATATGGAAAAAAATCTTAAAACAAGATGCATTTACTTGATGCAGTTTTTTCTGCAAAAAGCTTCAAAATTAAGTGAGTTGTGATTAAAATAATCTTTGGATACAGCACTTTTTACTTAATTTTTTTCTTGTATTAAGCATAAACCCACTTCTTTTTTATATATCTTACATTTATTCACTTAGCAGACGCTTTTATCCAAAGCGACTTACAGTGCATTCAAGCTATACATTTTTAACCACCATGTAACAGATCTAATAGTCATTTTAGTTCTCTAGTAAAAATATATTTTGATTTAATAATGTTTAGGTATTTTAAATGGAAAGCAAGTCAAAAATACTGACTAACAAAATAATTTTTTGCATTGTATGCACAGATACGCAACAAAATGCAGAATTTCAAGACATTTAAGATATTAATGGATTTTTTTCTTAAAGAAGTTTTTTGTTTTTGTTTTAAGCATACGTCTTGCTTTTAAATATGGATTTATTTGTATTTTTATTACTAGTTAAAGTTTGGAATAATTATTATAATTTTTTTTTTTTTCATTTCAATTTCCATTTTCAAAACAATATCTAAGCTTCTTTAAAAAACAAATAAAAGACAAATATACTGATAAGCAAAACTGTGCAAGTAAGATATTAAGACTTGTTTTCACAAAATATAATTAGGATTAAGTTTATTTTTCTTAGATTTTTTTGTTGTTGTTGTTGTTGTTGTTGTTGTTGTTGGTTAAAGCATAAATGTAGAAACATTTAGTAAGGTTTATGCTATAAAGAAAAAACTAAAACTACAGAATTTTTCCTTTAAAGCAAATAATAATATATTTTGCTTTTTTTTCTCTCAAGTATATTTATATTTAGATATTTCTGGAAAATCCTGAAAATAATAAAATATTTTTTTTATTAAAATTAATAAAATTGATGGATGGATGGATGGATGAATAGATGATTGATGGATGGATAAGTGATAGATAGTCAGATAGATGGATGGATGGATAGATGGATGGATGAATAGATGATTGATGGATGGATAGGTGATAGATAGTTAGATAGATGGATGGATGGATTGATGGATGGATAGGGGATAGATAGTTAGATAGATGGATGGATGGATTGATGGATGGATAGGGGATAGATAGTCAGATGGATGGATGGATGGATAGATGGATGAATAGATAGATGATTGATGGATGGATAAGTGATAGATAGTCAGATAGATGGATGGATGGATAGATGGATGGATGAATAGATGATTGATGGATGGATAGGTGATAGATAGTTAGATAGATGGATGGATGGATTGATGGATGGATAGGGGATAGATAGTCAGATGGATGGATGGATGGATAGATGGATGAATAGATAGATGATTGATGGATGGATAAGTGATAGATAGTCAGATAGATGGATGGATGGATAGATGGATGGATGAATAGATGATTGATGGATGGATAAGTGATAGATAGTTAGATAGATGGATGGATGGATTGATGGATGGATAGGGGATAGATAGTCAGATGGATGGATGGATGGATAGATGGATGAATAGATAGATGATTGATGGATGGATAAGTGATAGATAGTCAGATAGATGGATGGATGGATGAATAGATGATTGATGGATGGATAGGTGATAGATAGTCAGATGCAGAGGTGGGTAGTAACGAGTTACATTCACTTTGTTACATTTACTTGAGTAATTATTTGGGGTAACTAATACTTTTCGGAGTATATTTAAAGATGGGTACTTTATACTCTTACTTGAGTAAATTTTGGGGGGAAAATCTGTACTTTTACTTCGTTACTATGGGCGACGCTCCTCTCGTTACTTTATCTTATTGCAATAAATGTTATAAATGCTTCAGTTTATTCCAAACGCGCCGTCTACTTTTCTCTGGGCAATGAGCGATGCCCATTCGCGAATGATTCATTCTTTTGAGTCAATTCTGTTCAAAGGCTTGATCAAACCAATTGGCAAACGAGTGAATTGGTTCATGAATCAGTTTGAATGAGTCGTTCAGTTCCCTGCCGCACGCACTGAGCGTCTGAAGCGGTTCAGTTGTAACGTTTAACATCAGCAGCGTTGAAAACGTGGCTATGGAACTGCACTGAATTGAAAGCAAATCTGCAAAGGCTATTATTTGCTAGCGATGGAGATCCTTATTAGATGAACACCGCGTGTGCTGTCTACTGTTTAACAGGTAATAACTTGGGCTACATTCGATTACAGTACACAATACCACTGTGATATTAGTTTGTTGTACGTGTGTGGCTTATAACAGAGGGGAGTCAAGTTGAATGCAGCTTCCAAAAGACAAAACATAGCCGATTAAGATTTTATTAATTTTAATACAATCACACCGGTGCGAGTACGTTCAGCAAGTCATATCATCAGCTGCTAAATTCAGATCTGTGATCGCTTGCTGGCGCATGAGCCAGAGATAGGTGTGTTTTTACAGCACTGTGCATTATAACCAATCACACACGATTCTTTTGAGCTTATTAAAGCATTGGCCAATCAGAGGCGTTCAGATGAGTCATCGCTGAAATGCCGGTGCTTCCTTCACTCGCTCGCGGACTGAATACCTAGTTCTGGTGAATTCTCTTGTCAGAAAAAACAAAGTGCAGATGTGTGTACGAATCTTTAATTAAGATATTGATTTCACAGTGTTAACAGTTTCAGTGATTTTAATGGGAGTTTCTGAGAGTGATTGAAATCTAGACTGTCAGTGAAATTATCTTTAATAATGTAAATGTTATTTGCTCTCTTTCTGAACAATGAAAGATTAGTAGCAATATTTATATCACATTGACTTTCAATGTTAAATTCACATTTAATATAAAGTCAGTCGTATTAAAAATATGTTATGGCATGACACCTATATCTGTTACTTAAGTAAACAGACTGGGTTTTATAATAAATTACATAAATTGGAGTAAAGGCTGATGAAATATATACATTTATACACACATACATTACATACATTTTATCTATATATCTAAATAAAAATAGGCTCAGTATATATGACCCAAAGTAACTAGTAACTAACTACTTGAGTAGATTTTTTATCCGATACTCTTTTACTCTTACTCAAGTAACTATTCAAGACTAGTACTTTTACTTTTACTTGAGTAAATATTTCTAGAAGTACTTTTACTTTTACTTGAGTACAGTTTTTGGGTACTCTACCCACCTCTGGTCAGATGGATGGATGGATGGATAGATGGATGAATAGATAGATGATTGATGGATGGATAGGGGATAGATAGTCAGATAGATGGATGGATGGATAGATGGATGAATAGATAGATGATTGATGGATGGATAAGTGATAGATAGTCAGATAGATGGATGGATAGATGGATGGATGAATAGATGATTGATGGATGGATAGGTGATAGATAGTCAGATAGATGGATGGATGAATAGATGATTGATGAGGGGATAGATAGTCAGATAGATGGATGGATGGATAGATGGATGAATAGATAGATGATTGATGGATGGATAAGTGATAGATAGTCAGATAGATGGATGGATAGATGGATGGATGAATAGATGATTGATGGATGGATAGGTGATAGATAGTCAGATAGATGGATGGATGAATAGATGATTGATGGATGGATAGGTGATAGATAGTCAGATAGATGGATGGATGAATAGATGATTGATGAGGGGATAGATAGTCAGATAGATGGATGGATGGATAGATGGATGAATAGATAGATGATTGATGGATGGATAAGTGATAGATAGTCAGATAGATGGATGGATAGATGGATGGATGAATAGATGATTGATGGATGGATAGGTGATAGATAGTCAGATAGATGGATGGATGAATAGATGATTGATGGATGGATAGGGGATAGATAGTCAGATAGATGGATGGATAGATGGATGAATAGATAGATGATTGATGGATGGATAAGTGATAGATAGTCAGATAGATGGATGGATAGATGGATGGATGGATGAATAGATGATTGATGGATGGATAGGGGATAGATAGTCAGATAGATGGATGGATGAATAGATGATTGATGGAAGGATAGGGGATAGATAGTCAGATAGATGGATGGATAGATGGATGATTGATGGATGCATAGGGGATAGATAGTCAGATAGATGGATGGATGGATGAATAGATGATTGATGGATGGATAGGGGATAGATAGTCAGATAGATGGATAGATGATTAGATAGATGATTGATGGATGGATAGGGGATAGATAGTCAGATGGATGGATGGATGGATAGATGGATGGATGAATAGATGGATGAGTAGATAGATGATTGATGGATTGATAAGTGATAGATAGTCAGATAGATGGATGGATGGATAGATGATTGATGGATGGATAGGGGATAGATAGTCAGATAGATGGATGGATGGATAGATGGATGATTGATGGATGGATAGGGGATAGATAGTCAGATAGATGGCTGGATGGATAGATGGATGGATGGATGGATGAATAGATGATTGATGGATGGATAGGGGATAGATAGTCAGATGGATGGATGGATGGATGGATGATTAGATAGATGATTGATAGATGGATAGGGGATAGATAGTCAGATAGATGAATAGATGATGGATGGATGGATGGATGGATGGATAGGGGATAGATAATCAGATAGATAGATGGATCGATGGATGGATGGATGAATAGATGATTGATGGATGGATAGGGGATAGATAGTCAGATAGATGAATGGATGAATAGATGGATGGATGAATAGATAGATGATTGATGGATGGATAGGGGATAGATAGTCAGATAGATGGATGGATGGATAGATGGATGATTGATGGATGGATAGGGGATAGATATTCAGATAGATGGATGGATGAATAGATGGATGGACATAAAATACTATGGAAGTTAATGGGGACCATGAACTGAATTTAGTTTTTTGGGTGAACTGTCCCTTTAAGTGCAGTTAAATGCCACAATATGAAGAATATTAAGATATTTGTAATGACAAACAAATGAAAAACTATGCAGATCCACTGCGTAACATCCTGAATGTGTTGTGTTTATCGCAGCCGCTCGAGGAGAGGGCTCTGAATACACGGCGGCCGTGAGCGTCAAACTACTGAACGAGCTCAACTCGTTGCGACTGAAGCTGGACGCCGCAGACTCGTCTCTCATCACATTCCTATACATCGCTTTAGGAGAGGACGCGCCGGAGGAGTGCGGACACCACATCGCCAGCACACAGGTGACAAACGCAAGAGCTCAGAAACACTGATCTCTGAGAGGAAGGGTTTAACACAGAGCGCTTGTGTGCAGGTCTTTCAGAACAACATGCAGATGCTGAAGGCCGAGTTTCAGAGCCTGAGAGACAGCTTTCAGACCGAACTCAAAGACGCCTCAGACAGTGATAAAGCCAGATACCTGCGTGCACAGCTGGAGCTCATTAACCAGAGACTAGTTCACCTGGAGAACTACACTACTGCACACCTGCACAGGTGCTCACTACACCAATATAAAGCTGGATTTCATTGTAATGATACAATACTGTGCAAAAGTTTGGGGTCGGTAAGATTCTTAACGCAGAAGTCTCTTATGTGCATCAAGGCTGCATTTATTTAACCATAAATGCAATAAGAACAGTAATATTTTGAAATTTTATAACATAATTACAATTTCAAGTAAGTTTTTCATTTGAATGTATTTAAATTTATTATATAATTGCAATTTAAAAAACTTTTGTATTTGAATATATTTTTAGTATAATTATGTTGTAACGGGGTGGAGAAGTTCTGGTACATTTCAGAGAGTTTCCAAAAATCCCTGGAATATTAAAAAATAAATAAAAAACCTGGAATATTTCAGAATTTCAGGAAAATTTCCACCTTTTTGCCACCCTAATTATAACTATATATTATCATTACAATAATTGTTTTCTGTTTTAATTATTAGAATATAATTACAATTTCAAATGAACTACTTTAGTTAATACAATATGTAGTTATATAATATAATTTTAAATAACTTAATGTTTTTTATTTATTATAATTATTAGATTTTATATTTTTTTAATTTATAATTAAATTTTAAATGACTTTTCTATTTGAATATTTTGTATATACTATAATTATATAATAAATAAAATCATAATATTATAGTATATATTATATTATGTAAGTATTAGTATGTTATGTTATAATTATTAATTATACAATCTGTTTTATTTTTGAATATATTTTCATATATATTATACTGAAATTACAATTTTAAAATTTTCTATTGTTTTCGGTTGGAATATATTTTTTATATTATTATTATTATTAAAATTTTAAAGAACTTCTGAACTGTTATGATCATTATGAAGGCAATTGTATTATACGCATCAGAAAAAATATCAACTGCTGTGAATTACACCTATTAAATATTAAAATTCCCAGCCGTGCTCCGTGTTTCAGGTTGAATTCACTGAAGTCTCTGCTGAAAGATCTGCTGAAATCTGAAGACGTGGTGAAGGTTTATGAAGCTCGGCTGACGGAGAAAGAGACATCGTCGCTCGACATGAACGAGGTGCAGAAATACCATCAAGTGCTTCAGGTAATTATGTTAAGATACTAAAAAAATAATAGTTATAATATTTGTTTTTAAATTACTTATTTTAAAAAAAATATTATTTCATGATTTTTACATTTATAAAATGTTATTTTATTTTTTTAAGTAAAAATGAAGAAAATCCGAACGAGTCCTCAAGTGCAGTTAACTCTACAATATGACTTAACCTCTACTTTTTCACCTAATCCAGAGTATGCGCAGTGATTTGGAGCAGAAGCAGGATTTGCTGAATTCACTGCTGGTTGATTTGAATAAGCTCCAACAGTATAATGAACAGACGGATCAGGGCCGTTACAGGTGCATCATAAACCTCTCCCAATACGCCGAGCACGTCAACCAGCTGTCAGACCGCTGGAAACGCATCCACACACAGATCAACAACAGGTCAGACTCTCCGTCCCCAACCGAACACGTATTATCCGATTCTAGGCCTGCATTGAGTGACTAAAGAGGCTGTTTCCTCAGGCTGGAGGATCTGGGCGCTTACCTGCCGCATCTGCAGCGATACCTGCAGTCCAGTTCTCGTCTCAGCGGCTGGATCGACGAAACCCAGCGACAGATCGATGCTCAGCAGACCGTGAAGACCGACGACAACACGGTTTACACACAGCTCCTCAACCAACAGAGAGTGAGCCTGGAAAACATGTCTAAATCAGTCGCCTAAAGGACTCCACATTTGTTTAATTTAACCAAAGTTTAAGTAGACCTTTGAAATGCTGTTTTCTCATGTGTGCAGGCGTTAAACTCTGACATAAAGGCGAAGAGAGAGCTGTTGGAGATGGTGCAGAAAGACGGAGAAACCTGCATAAAAGCCATCAAGGTATTCAGTTTCAATTAATGTGCTGTCAGAAGATTTTGAGGCCATGCCTAATTAACATTTTACAATAAGGTTTCATTTGTTTATGTTAGATAACATAAACAAACCATTCAAAATACTTGTGAATTAATTTGTTAAAAATTTTAATTTAGTTAAAGTTTGTTAGTTCGTTAATTTTAACATTTACTACCTTAAATTTATTATTTACATAATTACATTAATATCAAAAATTTGTCTCTTAATATTTTTTAATCTCTTAATATTATTTTTATTCAATATACCTAATAATGAGCAATTAATTAATGTTAACCAGGGTTATTACAGTTAACAGAAAAATGAAAATAACATTTAAATAATTACCCAAATAAATGGTTAACTGGAATTATATATATATATATATACATATATATATATATATATATGTATATAGATTTAATTTAAAGAACAAAATTATTTAGATGGTTGCAACATTTTTAATTTTAGTTGTTTAACTTCATTTAATAAAATAACTAAAACTGAAATCAAAAATGAATAAAAACTATATGGACATATATATAAATAAAAATGACAAAAAAATTAATAAAACTAAAATTGTAAATAAAAATGGAAAATGTTAGCAAAAACAGATTCAGATATTTATAAAAAAATATAATAGTATCTCAGGTTTACTCAAATAACACTAACATTAACCTAGATTATTTAAATACTGTAACAAATATATTGCTCATTGTTAGGTGATATTAGTTAATGCATTAACTAATGGCGCCTTTATTGTAAAGTGTTAAAATAAATATTACAAAACATCACTGTAAAATGTAAACTGCATTATCACCCATCTGTGATCTGAGCTGTGATTAAAAAACTATAAAAAAGACAATTTAATATTTATAATATTTTTATGCTTTATAATCGCATCGTGACTTTCTGTAAAACTGCTTTGAAGCCATGTTAAAAAAAGTCCTATACAAACACAAATGTAGTCATTGTTTTAGGATACTGCTGTAGTTTGCAGATTTACTAATTTCTAATTTCACATCTGACGGCATTTTTAATAATCTGAACTGTGTCTCTGTAGAGCTATGAGCTTGAGTTGGCAGTTTACAGCGCTGGACTGGAAACTTTGCTTAACATCCCCATCAAGAGGACTGTGCTGCAGTCACCATCGTCCTTCATTTCAGAAGAGGTACACCTACAAACACACACTTTCTCAGTCAACACACAAGCATTACTGTAATTGCAGTGTTTTATTATTTAAAAAAGGTTCACACTTGTCTTTGTCCACCAGGTCTCTTCACTAAATGCACACTACTTAGAGCTCCTCACACGTTCAAGCGATTACTACAAACTTCTTATGGCTTCCCAGAAGAACATGGAAGAACTGAAGGTATATAAGGACTGTTCGGTTTTGGCAGAGCGATAAAATCAAGATTTGATATTTTTTTACAGTTAAATATTAAAATAGTAATATCTTCCTTTGTTTAATATTTATTATTATTAATATGTATTTTGTTATAATCATATTCAGTACTGGGTAGTAGGTGATTACATGTAATCTGGTAATCAGTTTACAAAAATTAAGTACTTGTAATTAGCTTACATTTTAAATTACTTGTAATCAGACTAAAGTTAGTTTTTTTGATTACATGATTACATATTATACTGATTTAAATACATAATGTTTTTTACTTAAGTGTTTTATTTTGAATTTGTTGTTTAATTTATTTAAATTTTATATGTTTGATTTTTAATTAATTATTAGCTTTTCATTAAACTCAAAAAAACCTTTCAGTTCCTTCATGAACCGCAGTTTAAGAAACCTTGACGTAAATTACTGTTTAATGCACTTTGTGTTATTAATAACAATGATTGGGATATGTTATCTTTTATATATTTTCTTTGCATTTTATATTTGTATGGTACAATATTATCCAATTTAAAAAATTATAAATTAGTTAAATAATAAGTAATCTAAAAGTAACCAAAAAGTAGTCTGATTATATTACTTAAAATGTCTAATGTAATAGATTATATTAGTAATTACTGTTTTGTCATGTAATTTGGAATCGGTTACAGATTGAATTTTGTAAGTAATCTACCCAGAATTGGTCGTGTTAATCTATATTTCACAACTTTTCATCCAAATTGTGCAGCTGAGCATTTTCCAATTTAATTTTAGCAGGGACTTACCTGCTAAATATATAGTTATGTAGCACAACATTATGTATATTAAAATGTTTTCTGCAGATCCGTAATACCAGGATTGAGCTTCTTGAGGAGGAACTTCAGCAGCTGCGAGATGCTATCAAGGATCAAAATGCAACGAATGCCTCTTTGCAGGAAGCTCTTCTAAAATACCAGCAGGAGCTAAATGAATCGCAGACACACCTGCTATCTCTGGAAGAGGTGAAGAGGACTGAGACTCTAAAGTGCATGGCCACACAAGATAGCCTGGACTCTTCTACCAACCGCCTCCAAGAGCTTATGGATGAAGTACGTCGCCTCAAACTCCAGTTGGATGAAATGGAGAGGAAAAAGAAAGTTATGGAAGAAAGGTACACATTTTTGCAGGATGAACATGATGAAACTATGCGCAAGAAACTCAAGGAACTGGAGCAGGCCAGCTGGGCCAAGATGGAGCTAGAAAAGACAGTGTCTGAAAGGACCTGCGAGCTGGATCGTCTACGAAGGGAATTGGAAGACGAGGCTCGGCATGTCGAGGATGCACAGGCAGAGCTGGCAAAGGTAAGGCAGGAGCACAACATAAAGATACGAGAGGTGAAACAGACCTACGAGTCCCAAATCCTCGTTACTCAGACCAGCATGCAGAAGCTTTCGCAGCAGAAGGAAAGTGATGCTGCTTCCATGAGTCTGGAGTTTGAAAGATTAGAGGGAGAATCTAGGGAGTTAAAGGAGCAGATGCAAAGACTTCGCATCTCCCTCGGCCAGGAGGAGGCCCAGAGGAAGCACCTAGAAGAGGAGGTTCAGAGACTTAGAGCTGTAAGTACAGAGGAAGGCCGAAAAAGGCATGAGCTTGAATCTCAAGTCCAGTTGTTGTCTAGCCAGAAACGTGAAGCAGACAACAAAACAAGGGAGGTGCAGGAAAGCTCCAGTCGGGCACTGCAAGAAAAGAGTAGTGAGATCAACCGTCTCTCACGCTCTCTAGAGGAGGAGCAACGTCTGAAAAGATCTTTCGAGGCTGAGACCAGGCGATTGGAGGGGGAGTTGGTCGACCTCAAAACTAAGTATGAAAACTGTAATGTGGAGTTGGTGCAACTACGCTCTTCCCACCAGGAGTTGAGCCTCATCCGGGTGGAGCTTGAGGCCCATGCTCTTGAGAAGGGCCGGTTTGAACAGACTAATACACGCCTTCAAAACCGCATTCAAGAGCTCCAGGAGGAGCTGAAGCGACTGGAAAGTGATTTGCAGAAGCAGCGGAAAGTGGTGGAAGAGGAGGCCGGCAAGCGCAGGAGAACAGAGGCGCAACTTGAAAAGAGTAGCCAGGCCATGCGGGAGTACACCACTACAATCACCACGCTGCGTAAGAGCCAGGAAGAGACCAATTTTGAGGCCAAGCATGTGGATGAAGAATGCAAGCAGCTGAAGGAGGCCCTAGAACGTGCCTTGAAGGAGCACAAAGCATCTTCTCAGAGCCTGGCTGCCTTGAAAGCTGAGATGAACACTTTGAAACTACAGCTGACACAGGAACAGGGGCGCGTCCTAGACTCCAACCAGCGCTTCGAGGCCCTTCATCACAGAATGGAGGAGAAGACGTGTGCATTAAACATAAGAATTGCTGAAACTGAGCGTTTGCAAAGGCTCAACGAAACTCTGACCAAAGATCGTCTCCGCCTGGAGGAGGAGTTGCGCTCTGTGCGTCTAGAACATGAGGAACTGCTCAAAAACAAAAAGCAGGGAGATCGGGAACTGACTGAGCAAATTGCAGCTTTGCAGAAACAGCTTGATTCCAACCAGCGTGCCGGTGCAGAGCATGACAGGCTTATGCGACAGCTCTCAAGCGAGAGAGAAAAACTGCAAGAGGAGATAGAAAATGTACAAAAACAAGCCAGAGAGGTACTAGGATATCTAAAAACTTGAGTTCTCAAGTTAAAATGAATAGATTTAGCCAGCTGCATGCATATCTCTCTCACACTTCAAGCTGTAAATTGTTAGTCTTGACATGCAAAATATGTCCCCATAAAAATCTGCCATATTTTTGCATGTCTTAATTGCATGTTTGACCTATTTCCACACCACACCCTGCAATTTGCATCTTACACGCCTTTGTAGTCTGCCCTTTGCAAGCTTCCATGCTGCGTGCTTGTTTTGCACAACAGCATCTATTGCATACATGATCAACCACATTCAAGACATATCAATCTAACCTTTATTGTTTGTGGCACCCTCTGTGATTTTAATACTTCAGAACAGGCATAGCAAACCCTGCACCTGGTTGGCTACTATGCTGGTGTTTAGCTCCAACCCTCATCAAACACACCAATCCAGCTAATCAAGGGGTTCAGGATTACTTGAAAATAACAGGAAAGTGTGTTGGAGTGGGGATGAAACTAGTGGTCTTCTCTTGTCCTAAAATATGTGCCCGACACGAATCAACCTGAATCACTTCCTACCTGAACCCAACGTGCATAAAAATTCTTTAAAAAGAATAACACGACTCGAGACAGACCCGATGAAATTAGATCCGAGTCCGACCCGATGGCATTTCATGTGGCGAGCGTGATTTCACCAAGTACAATATCCTTGTTGATCCTGGAACAACATTCCAATCAACAAATCAGAATTGAGCTATAACTTAACATAAATAACAGAAAATATCTGCTTTAGACCCTTGTTAATCAGCTATAATTTCCCACTGATTTTAACAATAAATTATGGGTAGGGTTAGATTTAGGGGTAGGGATTGGGTTAAGTCTATATTTTTGGACAATAATTTTGATCCAGGATCATCAAAAGATCATCAAGAAACATGTCTTACTTGGCAAAATCACGGGGACCATTTCAATTCGAACCCGACTGGACTGACGTGTTTACAGCCTGCAGCCCCGCAGTCTTGCTGACTGATTTGGCCGTTTCTCCATTGCTCGTATTTCTTATGAAAATAAGAATAATAAGTGGATTTTCCTGATGGATCTCATATCTATAAAACATATGCTTTTCTATGCACGAAAATGAAAGAAGCCCATGCATTCGGAATAGTTTAATAGAATTTGGGTCTAACTGGTGCCATTTGGAAAAAGTAGTTTATTTTAAATTAGCAAAGTCTTGAGGCCGCTAATACTGAATCCGACCTGGCTAAGGTACTCGTCAATGTTATGGACACTCAGGTCTCGGGTCGGACCTCAGGTTTTCGGATCCAAGGGGGACCCGTGAAAACCTCTAGATAGAACTAAAATCTGCTGGAAGTTAGTTCCTCCAGGGGCAGGGTTGCCTATAGCCATCTAATTAACTTGAAAACCAATCAGTTCTTTTTTGTAATCACCAATGAATGATAAATCATTGTCATACAATAACAAATCATTGTCCTATCTTAAAAATCATATACAGGATGATCACCTTAAAAAATAAAACAATCTTCTCTTTGGTCTTTTTGTTGCAGACTTCCTCTGTGATCCAAACATCCCAATATCAGTGCAGCAGCCTGCAGCGAGAACGGGATGACTTCATCAACAAAATAGCCACAATGGAACAGGATATGATGCGCTTGAGAAAGCTGGAAGACGAGCTAGCCAGTATCAAACTCTCCCTTGAATCGGAACTGCGACTCAAAGCACAGCTGCAGGAGGACAATGAGAGGATCAAGAAGGATTTTACCCAATGGAAGACCAAATGCGCAACTCACGAAGAGCAGATTCGAAAACACAACTCAGAGCGCTCCGGCCTGGAGAGCCAATTTAATTCTGTCAAATCCGAGATGGAGAGGCTGAGAATGCAACTGAAGGAGACTGAAGAACGCTACAGGCTGCTGATGCAGAACTCGGAACGAGACAGGGCAGAAAAGCAGGCGCTTCGAGACTCACAGCAGAATGAGTTCCTAAAACTGCAGCGGAAACCAGATGGTGCTACCAAATACACTCAGACAGACCTAATGGATGCCTCCTCACTGGTCTTCGAAGGTGTCCGCAAGAAGGTCACGGCGCAGCAGTTGCATGACTGTGGTGTGATAGACAAGGTGACATTTGAGCAGTTGATGAATGGCCAGCGAACTGTCAAGGATGTATCTGTTGACATTAGGCTTAATCTTAAAGGCACAGGAGCCATTGCAGGTCTGGCAGCAGGACCTAAGGGCAAAATGACCTTCACCGAGGCTAAAAAACAAAAATTGGTTTCAGACGAGAGTGGAAACATGTTGCTGGAGGCTCAAGCTGCCACAGGATACATCATAGATCCCAGAGCTAATGTGAGGATGACTGTTGAGGAGGCTTGTCTGAATGGGCTTGTGGAAGAAGCTGACAAGAAGCAGCTGTTGATTGCAGAGGCTGCCTGCGTTGGGTTCAGGGATCCCAAAACTGGTAAACTCTTGGCAGTAAGCCAAGCCATGAAGAAAGGAATAGTTAACCGAGAAACAGCTCTGCGTCTCCTGCAGGCACAAGAAGCAGCGGGAGGCATCATTGATCCCATCCTTAGCGTCTATCTTTCCAAAGATACTGCCATGGACCGTGACCTTGTTGATGAAGATCTTTATCGAGCTCTAAATGCCAGACCTGAATGCTATATTGATCCCGATACTGGTCTACATGTCAGCTACATTACTATCAAGAAGCGATGCAAGGCTGACCTCAGTACTAGCTTACTCCTGCTTCCAGCTCCAGAGAAACCCGTGACTGTACAGGGACTGCGCCATGAAGTTAGCGTGTCAGATCTGGTGGATGCAAAATTGCTGCAACCTTCGGACATAGATCATCTGAGAGAGGGCAAGATTACCAGCCAAGATATTGAACACAGGCTTCGGGCTTATCTCCGAGGTTCAACCTGCATTGCTGGGATTTATGATGAGGCCAATGACTGCACATTGCCCATCTACCAGGCCATGAAGCAAGGGCTTCTGAGACAAGGCACTACCTTGGAGCTTCTGGAGGCTCAGGCAGCCTCAGGCTTCATTATTGATCCCATCAACAACGAATACTACACAGTCGAGGAGGCTTGTAAGAAAGGACTGGTGGGTGTGGAGTTCAAAGACAAGCTTCTGTCTGCAGAGAGAGCAGTAACTGGGTACAAAGACCCGGGCACTAACAAGATGATCTCCCTATTTGAAGCCATTGAACGTGGTATCATAGAGAATGGTCATGGCATTCGCCTGCTGGAGGCTCAGATTGCAAGTGGTGGCATCATTGACCCTAAACACAGTCACAGAATTGATGTTGATGTGGCGTACCAAAGGAACTACTTTGATGAAGAGATGAACCAGATTTTGAAAGATGAAGGAGATGATACAAAGGGTTTCTTTGACCCAAACACAGAGGATAATCTGACCTACCTGGAGCTAAAGAGCCGTTGCATTCCAGATAAGAAGACTGGATTGGTGCTTCTGCCCCTTTATGATAAGAAAAAGATGCAGCAGAAGAACTCCACAAGGAAGAGACGAGTATTGATTGTTGATCCTGAAAGTAATAACGAGATGACGGTGCGTGAAGCCTACGAGAAGAAACTCATAGACACTGAAACCTTTTTGGAATTGTCTCAGCAAGAATGTGAGTGGGAAGAAATAGTCATCATTGCCCCAGATGGCTCGACCAGTACAGCTATAATGGACATGCAAACAGGCATTCAATATGACTTGAAAGAACTGCTAGCTCAGGGAGTGATTGACCAAGATGTCCTTGATAAGTATAGCTCAGGAAATCTCATCCTTACAGAGCTTGCATATATGATCACCAACAAGACAAAGACCCTCAGCAAACCGCTCTGCTCCTCTGACACCTCATCATCTTTCGCATCCCAGACGACAATGAAAAGCCAGAAAATAAAAACTGAAACTGTTAAAACAGTCAAGAGTATCCAAGATCCATCCTCAACAAACTCCACCAAGCAAATTTCCAGCATGTCAATCAAACTGACCCCGTTAGTGGAAATGATCGAGGAGCAGAATCCAGTTGGAGCAGTTTTTGACACAGAGAAGCTGGAGAAGATCAGCATATGTGATGCTCTGAAGAGAGGAATCATTGATTCCATCACAGCGCAACGACTCCTTGAGGCTCAGGCTTGCACCGGAGGGATTGTGAACCCTGAAAACGGTCGTCGTATTTCTATTCAAGAAGCAACGCGACTTGGTGTCCTTGATGACGAAATGGCCAACAGGATAAAACCTGCCCAGAAAGCGTATATTGGATTCGAAGATGTGAAAACCAAGCGTAAGATGTCAGCCGCCGAGGCCGTCAAGGAAAAATGGTTGCCGTACGAAGCTGGCCAGCGGTTCCTTGAATTCCAGTATTTAACTGGTGGGCTATTCGACCCAGAGCTTGGGTGCAGACGTTCACTTGAGGAGGCTTTGCAGCTCGGCTGGCTGGACCTAAGAGCAGCTCAGAAGCTCCAGGATATGCGCCACCACCCCAAGACCCTAACCTGCCCTAAGACCAAGCTGAGGATATCCTACAAGGAGGCTCTGGAAGGATGCATGACTGAGGAGAACACGGGTGTCCGCATGCTTCCCGCCTCCACTGTTTCATCACGTGGCATCAGCAGCCCCTACAACCTCTCGAATCCAGGATCTGCTTCAGGCTCTCGGAGCGGCTCTCGAAGTGGATCCCGTCGGGGCAGCGTAGACTACAGCTTATCCTCCTCTTCTTCTTCTTCCAAATACAGCAGCTTTAGCTACAGCAAAACCTCTTTCAGTTCCAGATCGCTTTCCTAAACAACCATTTTGTACTGTGCAATGTTATATAGCACAGTTATCCATCAAAGTATTTTAAGATAACAATATGAGAAAATCGGTAACATTTATTATTGGAAATGTGGATTGTGTTCTAAACGAATCAGCATTTTTTTTTTTAAATCACCTTGTTTGGAAGACTAAAGAAGAACCAGTAGCATTCAGTGTTCCTTAAATCAATATTGAATGTATTAATACAAAAAAAAAGCCTTTTAATTTTGCCTGCTTATTCACATTATGGGGGTTTATCTACTTTTGAATTTTTATTAAACAGATGAACATTGTTTCTAACTCTAGATTTTAAGTAAATATGTCACTCTCCTGATTTGTTTTTATACTAATACTGTTGAATTGCTGTAGTTTTTCTTAGTTACACTGCCTTCTCTTTACCTTTGTACTAGCCCGAATTACTCTGTGAAGTTGATCTCTAACACTGTGTCTGAAAATTTTCTTACAGTTTTATTAATCAAATAAAGAAAGACCACAAATATATGACTCCTATGAAGAATTATTACTATTGTTTGATTTTATGTATAAAATGTTATATTTAGGAGTTATTTCATGCCTTAATCTAATCCACTCCAGACTTCACAATATTTACTTTAGAACTTTAAAATTTAACATTAATACTTTTAATTCCATTCAGTTTTAAAAGTGATTACAACCAAAGATCTAAGTGCACGTCAAAGCAACACTATGTAACTTTTTTCTTTGTTCAAAATTTGCTAAATGTATATAATGACAGAGTACATCATAAATTAATATACCAAACCGCCTTTTTGACTTATCCCAAATCACTATGGTACATTTATAATAAGTGATTATATTTGGACTATTGTAACCTTTTCGGGTCGTCACCGCTGCGGAGTAACACATACCTGCGTAAATCGCCATAGACATTGACTTGGAGAAGTAGCTTCGGTTAAAATATTCTTCCGCGGCATGCGTGAAGTTCTGTTTATTAACCAACCAGAGTGCCAAAATATACATGGTATTTACATAGCGTTGTTTAAAGCGTTCACTTTAGGATTTAACACGACTGTCCATCGGCTCTATAAATAAGCTTACAATATGTGTGTACTTTGCATTGGAAAATAATTTAGTTATTGACTAATTATGTCAACAACAACAAAAATAATAGAACCAGTTAATATGAAGATCTAAAAATATTTTCCTAGCCTGCAGACTTCTAACAAAACCACTGAAAACTCAAGGATAAGTGTTTTATTGTGTACGGTGTGCTGTCATATAACATCAATCACGGACTGCTATGGTTGTATTCAGGTAGCAAGAAATAACCATTTTAATGTTTTAGGTGACTTTAAAATAAGAGGGATCTGAATGCATGGGTCAGTTGCTGGTCAATTAGTTTAGATTTCCCCGGAAGAGATGTATTTTACAAATTTTTGAGTGGTCTCGAATTTAATTCAGTTTGAATGCATTATGAGGGTTAAGAAAGCAAATGTATTTGTCCAATCTTGTTGGAGCTGACATTTATCTATTGTCTTTTATTTTTTATTTTTTTATTATTATTGAACTTTCAAAATAAAATTAAAAAATTAAAAACCAAGCTCTTCACACATTTTTCATATTTACACATTTATTTATTTACACGTTGTATGCTGCACACTGAGACGATTTTAATAAAATTAAAAATAATAATAAAAATAAAAGGCAATCATACGATTATTTTAAATTCATTTAGCAGAGAAATAATTTATTTATAATTTTTTAAAGATTTTATAGATCTAAATAAGCTTTAAAATATGTATTTTATTATGTATACGGGAGCTGAGCCGAGTGCGCGCCTCCTGCTGGACTCGCGCGAAAGAACAACAACACGAGGACGTGAATTACATCCGGGGCCACAGGACTGCAGACAGCCTTGTTCACAGACGTATACACCTTCAGTCTCTCATTTAAGAATGTAAGATAATAATTCCGCGATCATGAACTGAATGTGAATTTTCGGACTGATAAATTGTGTGAAGACGAGGAAAACCGCGGAGGCCCGCTGAGATCTGCGCTCTGAGGTAAACAAACGGTCATTTTTTTAAATATCTCAACCGTCGTTTATGAGAAACACACAGCAGATATGTCTCACATAAGCTTACTGATGTAGCTTGTATTTCATGTAATGTTAAATGTTAATGTTACGATTCAAAATAATCTAACTGGATAGGGAAGTGTTAAATTCTAATGTATTAACGTACTTATATTATAACTAACGAAAGTATTATATCTTCTTGGACTCGTGCACGCACGGGGTTCTTTGTAGGAAGGAAAGGTAGCATGAAAATACCATGGTAACAGTTATATGAATACGTTCATCAATATGACATATTTACTACAGTCATGTTGTATGCTCTATGTTTTTGTGTTGCAGTGATCATGGCTGATGATCCTCAGAGAAACTTCCGCTCGGCCTATTATGAGAAAGTGGGCTTCAGAGGAGTTGAAGAGAAGAAGTCCCTCGAGATCCTGCTGAAGGACAGTCCTCTGGGTAAGAGTTTTTATAAGCAAACTGGCAAAATTATAAGCAAAATTCCGATATTTTTTTTAAGCAACAAACAAGAAAGAAGGAAAGTATGCGTAAACAAGATGTTTATTTGGTATTTAATAGGCCAAACTGGCTTTTGGCTATTGAAGACAATAACCATAACCATAACCATCTGAAATTAACGGCAGTAACTGTACAGTAAGTAGCCTACATTCAATACAAACATAGATGTTACAGACATCAGCATTTAGCTTTTGTTTTTGAATTGTGTTGTAACTACATAGAACTGGCCTTAAATAAAAGATTAACTGTAACCATGTGAAATTAAAGGCAACAACTGCATAGTTCTACAGTCCAAACAACACAATCAACACACATTCAATAAGAGGTTTCTTAATCAGCGTTTAGTATTTGTTTTAGTTTTTAAATTTGGTTTTAAATAAAAAAAAAGTTTACCAGTGAGAATCAAAAAAGTATGCTATATAAATACGTTATTCCAAAATGTTAAAATCAAATAATGTTAGTGCGAATAAAACAAAGATGCAAAGTGTTTCATTCGTCCAATTAAAAAAATAAATAGGTTAATGATTCACATCTATATTTTTTTACTTGAGCCAATGAAAAATAAATAATTATTTGCTCAAGTCAAATATATATATAAATATAGATTTGAATCATTACCCTAAAATGTTTTCATTGGATGAATGAAATGCTTTTTTTCAGTGTGGTACAGCAGGTGATTTTTAAATCAAATTAAGTCAATGTATTTTTAAGGTAAAAGAGAATTAAGAACTGACGTTTACTTCTGGCTTTTCAAACGTGTTTGCAAGTTATACTTTACAATGCTTCCCTTAGGTTCGATTCTGAGAAGGCATGGTGTGTCTTTTCATTTTTATGCCGATGATACACAGATCTATCTGCCTATTAAAAGAAACGATCCTTCAGCAATCGATGCACTATTTACATGTCTTGATGTTTTAACCTTAAATGACTCTAAGACTGAGGTCATTGTATTTGGTCCACATGACAATTTTAAATTTAACAACGCAGTTTTTGAATCAAAGTGTGTTAAGAACCTCTGTGTTTTCTTAGATAGCTCGTTTACAATTGGTCCAAAACGCAGCAGCCAAATTTCTAAGAAAAGGCCGCAAATATGATTTTGCCACTCCGTTTCTGCGAGCACTTCATTGGCTTCCTGTTAACTGTAGGATACATTTTAAAATAGTCTTATTTGTTTATAAATGTTTGTGCAGTCTCGCTCCGTGTTACCTATCTGAATGCTGCATTCTCACAACCCTTCCAGAGATGTAAGATCTAGTAATCATAACCTACTTATGGTTCCCTCTACAAGGCTGAAACACATAGGAGATAGAGTTTTCTCGGGGTTGGGCCCTAGATTGTGACCCCTTAGAGCTGCTCCAACTTTATCGGTTTTTAATTCTCTTTTGAAAACTCACTTGTCAAATGTAGCCTATTTTTATCTATGATCAATATGTTGTACAGCACTTTGGTCAGGCGTGTGATTGTTTTATATGGAATGATATTGCGGACATTATTCAAAAGGAATCGCAAATTGTATTTGCAATTGCGTTTTCAATTTGTGAACGCATAAAATGTGACATAATCCAAACGCAAATGCAAATTGCGCCTTACCGTTTGCATTTTCGTTTAAGCGAACGCACAGTGTCTGCCAAATTTAAAATGGAAATGCAAAGTCCATTTGCAATTGTGTTTCCCATATCTTACGAGCTATGAGCCTGTCATATTTAAATAGCAATATTAATTACCACATTTGCCTTTTCACTCTCTCTGCACTGTGCATGTAAACTGCCAAAACTTAAATGAAATCGCAATTTCTTTTGCATTTGAATTTCCGACGTCTACACAGAAACCTGTCAATCAAGTGACAGGGGTGGGGCCATTTTATTGGGCGTGTTTGCATTGGGAAGTGGCGCCACTCACAGTCGACGGTAATAAATAATTATTAATTAATTAGTGTGGACTTTGTCATCTAAATACTTAATAACCAATAAGGTTAAGGATGTGTCTTAAAAATTACTTCATCTTTTCTATCCTGTGAAGCTTTACTTAAAAAAGATGTTTCTTGATATTGACACTTTATGTTCTTTTTGTGGTGCTGAACACGAATCCATTTCTCATCTCTTCTGGAAATGCACATATACAAGTCTGTTCTGGAAGAATTTTTGTATCTTCGATCATACTAAAATGTACCATGTTTTACTGTGGTAAATATGAGTTATCGATTGTGTTTATAATTAAACCACAGTAGCCACAAATGTACAGTTGTCTGAGACGTTATGAAATGTTCTTTAACATCATGAACCATAAAATGTAGTCAGTGCCTGCTATGGTTTATTTTCATAATATGTAAACACAGGTCACAAGTTAACACGGTCACATTTCCTTGATTCAGCAGCTGCACGATGTAAAGCCGAGAGTCCTGTCTTGAATTGAGAGATCTGGAGCTGATTTTGTGTAGATCGGGAGCTCGGTGGTTAGTGACTCGTCTCGCGGTGCGGTGTTCCTTCTTTTAGCGCGTGTTCGAAACCAGCTCCAACATGGACTTCATTTTGTGTTTATCCTACTTACTTCAGCCGCGAAATGGGCGATCATACTAATAACTTGTAATCTTTACAAGAATATCTGAATCATGCAATGAGCAAGTCTGCGTTTATTAAACACTTAATATCGCGTCAGTTTGTGCTTTCAGAATCGCCGAGTCTGCTGCCGTCGTTCCAGCACATCTGCAGCAGAGACCTGAACCAGGAAATTGGTCACCAGATAACACGGTAACCAGATAAACCGTAACACCGGGAAGATTAGGCAAATAGACTGGTAACGTAGGTCTGCGCGCGTTTCTCAATACAAAGTACGCTGATTTCGGACTTGCATCCTCAGTAGTTCAGACTTTGTGCATTCGACCCGGGAGTGTGATGTCTGCGAGGACGCAGGTCCGGTAATTCTGCAAACAGCAGCGTACTTGATAACATGTCAGCTCGCCTTGACTACTGCAATTTTACTAACTGTATATTTACAATAAAACAAAAAGGATATGAAATACCACTGCCTCCTTTCATTTTTCATTTAAACATAATAATAGCAGCATAAATGTACTTAGTTCAGGGAAATGTGTATATATATATATAGTCATTACAAATTAAACTAAATATTATATCAATTGCCTCTTTTATTACCGTCGACTGTGAGTGACGTCACTTCCCAATGCAAACACGCCCAATAAAATGGCCCCACCCCGGTCACTTGATTGACAGGTGTCCGTGTAGACGTTGGAAATTCAAATGCAAAAGAAATTGCGATTTCATTTGAGTTTTGGCAGTTTACATGCACAGTGCAGAGAGAGTGAAAAGGCAAATGTGGTAATTAATATTGCTATTTAAATATGACAGGCTCACAGCTCGTAAGATATGGGAAACACAATTGCAAACGGACTTTGCATTTCCATTTTAAATTTGGCAGACACTATGCATTCGCTTAAACGAAAATGCAAACGGTAAGGCGCAATTTGCATTTGCGTTTGGATTATGTCACATTTTATGCGTTCACAAATTGAAAACGCAATTGCAAATACAATTTGCAATTCCTTTTGAATAAAGTCCGGAATATAATTCCATAGTTTTAAATGTGTTTTATAAATAAAAGAACTAGAACTAGAACTAATAGCAACCCAAAGTTTTTTATTTTTTTTTTTTTTTTTTTTACAAATTTTTCCTTCTGTTATTATAATAGTAACCGTTGTTATTATTATTTAGTTTATTATTATTTTTTATGCATTTTTAATGTTGGTTGAAGTGTTTTTTTGTTTTGTTTTTTTACACATTTTTACTTTTGTAAGTATAATAGTAACCGTTATTATTAGTAATTTAATTTGTTTATGCATTTTTAATGTTTAAGTGTTTTTTTTTTTTTTTACATATTTATCCTTCCCTCCATATTCTTCCCTGGAATATGGAGGGCCATATATCATACATACTTGCTCGTAGACATATGAAACTCTGTACACATATAGATCTCATCAATCCAAACAACTTTCGTATTGCATGTCATAGGCTCCGCCCAACAGGAAGTTGGCAATTTAGGGTTTAGTATTCATATTTGTCGTCAAAGTTTTGGGGGCTTTTGGGGTCCTTAACATGCTCAAAAACTCTTGAAAATTTGCGCACACCTTGGAACATGTGGCCTTTAGGAGGCCGCAGAGGCTGGGACCCGGGCGTGCCACAGGGGCTCTACAGCGCCCCCTGGAACACAGTCAGAAATGTTGCTGTATAGCTCACACATACTTGCACGTATTAATATGAAACTCAGTACACATATAGATCTCATTGTGCCGAACAACTTTCGTATTGCATGTCATAGGCTCCACCCAACAGGAAGTCAGCTATTTAGAGTTATGTAAAAAGCGCATACTCTGGAATTTGATATACTTGTCATAGGTTTTTTACCCGATTGCCACCAAACTCAGTCAACATGATCTCAAGACATTGGGGATGAAATATTGCCAGGGGATTTTTTATATCTCGAACGGTTTGCTCGTGGCGAGGCGTTGAAATTATTGCGAGAAATGAGAAACAGGAAGTGTCTAATACCATCCACATACATTTCCTGATTTTAATCAAACTTCATCAGATTATTCGTTGTATGATGTCGATCGCATATATGTGACTATTAGGAGTCAAAGTTATAGCGCCACCAACTGGCAGCAGGAAGTGTGTCATTTTCAAAATGCTTTGAATTCAGCATCTTATTTTTACTCGATTTGCTTCAAACTTCATCAGAATAATGTTAAAACACAGCCGATATAAATCTGCTGGGGGGATATTGATATCTAAAAATATTGTTGCCGTGGCAACATGTCAAACTGGAATACTTTTCAGGTGATTTTGAGGCATATAACATACTTAGAATTTCACGAAACTCAGAACACACACAGAACACACATCAGTATTACTGATAGCTAGACACTGGCAAAAGCTTATTAAAGGGCGTGGAAGAGGCACTCTATAGCGCCACCTTTTGACAAAAGTGGGGGGGTTAGTTTTAGCTACAGACACCAAACTCGGTACATATATTGTTCTTATCAAGACGGACAACTTTCTAATTCACAGTCATCAGCTACGACCAACAGGAAGTCGGCTATTTTGATTTGAATATGGATTTTTGGAAAATTCAGCTGTGAATTATTACATACTGCTCAGAGGAGAAGTACACTATACACTCCAAACTTTGCCTACATGATGCCAAAACATGGAAGAACTTAAATTGCGAATGGATTTTGGATAGCTTGAACGGTTTTGTCGTGGTGATTTTTTGAAATGACAGTAAAAAGACAATAATTTATTGTCCTGTATTTTTAAATTGCAGCTTCCAAATACTTTAAAAAAATTAATACAGATAACAAGTCATTTTGAGGAAATATGCATAGTTTCACGACTTTACAACACTGTATGGATAACAGAAAATTAAAAAACTGTCAGACATCTCATCTCACTCTGTCCCTCTGTTTGAGTATATGTGCTTAGACTTCCATTGTCTGAGAGAAATAGCGCCCCTACAGGTGCAATTCCCGGACTGAAAGGGAGGAGACTCTCGTTAGTTTCACTTTTAAATCGGTTAAAGATACAAATAAATACTTAGATTTAATTCACACTGACAAGCTAAACCAACATATCTGATTATTACCAGTCCAGGGCTCATGGATAATTGATTTCTGGCCAGAGATACGTGAGAAATACGAGAGATGAATCACCGCTGTGATCACGAGTGTCTGGAGTCAAGAGCTCAGAAAAAAACGAATTTATTCTTGTTTTAAAGCTTTTAAAAATAAAATATTACAGCGATATCACACAATCCACCAATTAGAACACACCAAG
Organism: Carassius carassius; assembly: GCF_963082965.1. Taxonomy (NCBI): domain Eukaryota; kingdom Metazoa; phylum Chordata; class Actinopteri; order Cypriniformes; family Cyprinidae; genus Carassius; species Carassius carassius. The sequence continues at coordinate 1,274,808 of NC_081781.1, forward strand.
ACCTAAATTCAGATGTTTTTGAACTGTTTGTGTGAAAATACATAATAGCTTGGCGAACATAAACTGTTGAGAAATAAATCTGAAGTGGATCTACTGGATTTGAATATTAAAGTGACCGCATTTACCAGCTGCTTCAATTTTAATCTATAAAAAAATACAGAAAATCATTCGTCTTGGGTGCTTTTTTTATGTATTTATTTATTTATTATTATTATTTTTATTATTATTATTTTCCTCTAACAAGAATTAATCTATTTTTAATTAAATCGAAGACATTTTATTTTACATTTGATTTGTCCATTTCTGCATCTACACACCTAAAACATGCTCTATTAAACTATTGTTAGCAATTTCTTTATCGTCCAATTTATCTGGTGTACACACTTTTATTTTCATAATAAACTTGTTTGTTAGATTATAGACAGTTACAGTGGTCTATAATAAATATTAACAGGTTTTATTCAAGCTGTTTAGAATGATTGAAGTAGGCTATTTTTTTTTTATGTAAATCCAAAAAAAACTAAACAAAAAAAAAACATTGGACAAATATAACTTTTTTACTTTTTTATACATTTTGTATAATTTCATAGTTTATGTATTATAATTATAAAAACTAAAATAAATGTAGCCACTCACATAGAAATATCTTATGCCTTATCCTTTTCTGACAGTTTTAGGGATTTTTAAAAATCCTAAAAAACCTTAATTGTGCTGCAAATAATAATTTCAAACTCATCTGATACTGACCTATCACATCCTGTGACATGATATTTATCTGAATTAACATAATCTCATGGATGTAACAGTAAATCTGTTCAGCTCACAGATCAAGACTGTAATGCAAGCAGAACTTTCACAAATGCTTATAGGTCAATAAAATCATTAAAAAACACTTATAAATCATTTAAGGATTTGATAACACTGTAAAATAATGTCTAATTTGTTAACATTAGTAAATGCATTGGTAACACTTTATAATAACTGCACTCATTAGTAAATAGTCTGTTCATGCTTTATAAAGTCTTGTCCCAACATTAATAGTCATTAGTAAGCAGCTTATAATTATAGCTATAAATAACTTTTTTCTTGGTTTACATTTACATTTATTCATTTAGCTGACGCTTTTATCTAAAGCGACTTACAATTGCTATATATATGTCAGAGGTCGCACGCCTCTGGAGCAACTAGGGGTTAAGTGTCTTGCTCAGGGACACATTGGTGTCTCACAGTGGATTCGAACCCAGGTCGCTCACACCAAAGGCATGCGTCTTACCCACTGCACCATCACCACCCCTTTATAAGGACATACATTACAAAGGAGAGTAAAGAGTCAGTTATCTTCCTAAGAAAAATAAAAATCAACACAACACAGATTGATAAAGAGCTCAGAATTGTTTATTTCAATATGCAATACAGGGAAACCATACACTTGAAAAAAAAAAAAGTATATATATATATATGAGTAGGAGGCATTTTGTGGATGGTAAAGGTTTTGTCCACTGGATGGTGTTGTGGCTATGTTTTATTAGAGCACCTGAGCAACAAGTGTACAGTATGTGTTGGTATTTGGGAAGAACAGTTTTTGAGCGCATGGCAGAGTAGCTCGCCAGGAGGATTCTAGTTGTATGTGGTCCATAAGGTATGGCTTTGTGTGTACATGTGAACAAGGAGAGGACACAAGAAGTTTAAGATCATGTTTAATGGAGCTCAAGTAATAAAGAAAGACATTTGTTATGCATCTACATCCCTCTGAATGGACTCTGTTTGTACGTGTTTTGAACTTGCTTACTCCTATTATCAACGGCATTGGAAAGCCAGTACACACACACACACACACACATACATACATACCAGTGATGCACGGGTTAATGTATTAATAACCCGCACCCGACCGACGTTTTCAACTAACCCACCCGCAACTCGGACCGCAAAAAAATATAAATAAAATATTGTACCCGACCCGCTTCCTGACCCGCGTTTTTAAAAAGCAGTAAATGCTCATCGTTGCGTCATTGGGCCATAGGAACGTAGGAAAAACTAACTAGGTAAAAAATAATGTAATTTTGTCAAGAATTATAAAAAATCGTCAGTAAGCTCATAATTTGTACTAAAATAGGCTAGTCTGGCTATGTCTATTTGTATGTTTCTGCAAGGTCAGCAGACATTGAGGCTCGGGTTTGTTCCGATCATCCATCCATCCATCTTCTTCCGCTTATCCGGGGCCGGGTCGCGGGGGCAGCAGTCTAAGCAGAGAACCCCAGACTTCCCTCTCCCTAGACACTTCCTCCAGCTCTTCTGGGGGGACACCGAGGCGTTCCCAGGCCAGCCGGGAGACATAGTCTCTCCAGCGTGTCCTAGGTCTTCCCCGGGGTCTCCTCCCAGTGTGACGCGCCCGGAACACCTTCCCTGGAAGGCGTCCAGGAGGCATCCGGAACAGATGCCCGAGCCACCTCAGCTGACCCCTCTCGATGTGGAGGAGCAGCGGCTCTACTCTGAGCTCCTCCCGGGTGACCGAGCTTCTCACCCTATCTCTAAGGGATCGCCCAGCCACCCTGCGGAGAAAGCTCATTTCGGCCGCCTGTATCCGGGATCTTGTCCTTTCGGTCATGACCCAAAGCTCATGACCATAGGTGAGAGTAGGAACGTAGATTGACCGGTAAATCGAGAGCTTCGCCTTGCGGCTCAGCTCTTTCTTCACCACGACAGACCGGTACATCGACCGCATTACTGCAGAAGCTGCACCGATCCGTCTGTCAATCTCCCGTTCCATCCTTCCCTCACTCGTGAACAAGACCCCAAGATACTTAAACTCCTCCACTTGAGGCAGGAACTCTCCACCAACCTGAAGTGGGCAAGCCACCCTTTTCCGACTGAGGACCATGGCCTCGGATTTGGAGGTGCTGATTCTCATCCCAGCCGATTCACACTCGGCTGCAAACCGTCCCAGTGCATGCTGAAGGTCCTGGCTTGATGAAGCCAACACGACAACATCATCCGCAAAGAGCAGAGACGAAATCGTGTTGTCACCAAACCTGACCCCCTCCGGCCCCTGGCTGCGCCTAGAAATTCTGTCCATAAAAATCATGAACAGAACCGGCGACAAAGGGCAGCCCTGCCGGAGTCCAACACGTACCGGGAACAAGTCTGACTTACTGCTGGCAATACGAACCAAGCTCCTGCTCTGGTCGTACAGGGACCGGATAGCCCTTAGCAAAGGGCCCCGGACCCCATACTCCCGGAGCACCCTCCACAGGCCACCGCGAGGGACACAGTCGAATGCCTTCTCCAAATCCACAAAGCACATGTGGACTGGTTGGGCAAACTCCCATGAACCCTCCAGCACCCCGTAGAGGGTATAGAGCTGGTCCAGTGTTCCACGGCCTGGACGAAAACCACACTGTTCCTCCTGAATCCGAGGTTCTACTATCGGCCGGATTCTCCTCTCCAGTACCCTGGCATAGACTTTCCCAGGGAGGCTGAGAAGTGTGATCCCCCTGTAGTTGGAACACACCCTCCGGTCCCCCTTCTTAAAAAGAGGGACCACCACCCCGGTCTGCCATCCCAGAGGCACCGTCCCCGACTGCCACGCGATGCTGCAGAGGCGTGTCAGCCAAGACAGCCCCACAACATCCAGAGACTTGAGGCACTCAGGGCGGATCTCATCCACCCCCGGTGCCCTGCCACCGAGGAGTTTCTTGACTACCTCGGTGACTTCAGCTTGGGTGATGGACGAGTCCACATCTGAGCCCTCAGCCTCTGCCTCCTCAACGGAAGACGTGACAGCGGGATTGAGGAGATCCTCGAAGTATTCCTTCCACCGTCCAACGACATCCCCAGTTGAGGTCAACAGCTCCCCACCTCTACTGTAAACAGCATTGGTAGGGCACTGCTTCCCTCTCCTGAGGCGCCGGACGGTTTGCCAGAATCTCTTCGAGGCCGACCGATAGTCCTTCTCCATGGCCTCACCGAACTCCTCCCAGGCCCGAGTTTTTGCCTCCACAACCACCCGGGCTGCAGTCCGCTTGGCCTGCCGGTACCTATCAGCTGCCTCAGGAGTCCCACAAGCCAACCAGGCCCAATAGGACTCCTTCTTCAGCTTGACGGCATCCCTTACTTCCGGTGTCCACCACCGGGTTCGGGGATTGCCGCCTCGACAGGCACCGGAGACCTTACGGCCACAGCTCCGAGCGGCTGCTTCGACAATGGAGGTGGAGAACATGGTCCACTCGGACTCAATATCTCCAGCCTCCCTCGGGATCCGGTCGAAGCTCTGCCGGAGGTGGGAGTTGAAGATCTCTCTGACAGGAGGCTCTGCCAAACGTTCCCAGCAGACCCTCACAGTACGTTTGGGTCTGCCGAGTCTGTCCAGCTTCCTCCCCCGCCATCGGATCCAACTCACCACCAGGTGGTGATCAGTTGACAGCTCCGCCCCTCTCTTCACCCGAGTGTCCAAGACATACGGCCGGAGGTCGGATGAAACGACCACAAAGTCGATCATCGACCTACGGCCTAGGGTGTCATGGTGCCACGTGTACTGATGGACACCCTTATGCTTGTTCCGATCAGTGTTTAGTAATAAACTGGTGTTTTCTGTGTCGCTGCAAAGATGAAGTTGACAATGCAGACTCGCCATGAACGCCAGAGAGAAATGCACATTTCATATGAATTACATCATCAGAGAGTAGTATATTTCTCAAATCTGTGAGGCACACGCTGAGTTTAGTTCACATGCAATGCAAGTGATCCTGCCGGCGCCTTATTACATTGTCTGCTAGGCTATATATTTGCTTCTTATTTATTAAATACGAGCAACTGATTGATAAAACATTGATCAAAATTAAGATACAATTTATACAAAACGAAAATCTTTTAAAAAAAAGTTTTCTATAAAACAAAACTTAATGAAGTCATCAAAATCATGTTTTACCAAAAAAAGCTACGTTGCTCCCCATGCAGTCTTCTTTACCGCTTCCATCTCTACATGCAGACTGAGCTCGTGTGTCATCTTCATGCCAGTTATTCAGCCAATAAAGTGTCTAGTACTATATAAATGACAACGGTTTAATTGGCATTTTTATTTCAAAGAACCCGAACGACCACGACCCGAATATCATTAAAAATATTTTTGGATGACTCGTAACCGCGGGCGACCGCAGGCACCCGCTCATTTTGGATCAACCCGCGCATCACTGATACATACATACATATTTATATATAATTTTTTTTTAATCAAGTGTACAGCTGTACAGTTTCATTTTATCCATCTTGTGTTCTGTATCCCTCTGTGTTGTTTAACTTTTTAGTTTGGTAGATGAATGTTTACATTTAACATTTACATTTAATCATTTAGCAGACGCTTTTATCCAAAGCGACTTACAAATGAGAACAACAGAAGCAGTCAGGTCAACAAGAGAACAACAACAGTATACAAGTGCCATGACAAGTCTCAGTCTAATATAGAACGCATAACCAGGTTTTTTTTTTTTTTAATGAAAAGACAAGAAAAGGAAAAGTGCTAGTGTTAGTTGGTTAAGTGCAGGGGAAAAAGGTGAGTCTTTAGATGTTTCTTGAAAATGAGTAAAGACTCAGCTGTACGAATTGAGATTGGGAGGTCATTCCACCAGCTGGGCACAGTCCAGGAAAAGCTCCGTGAGAGTGATTTTGAACTTCTTTGGGATGGCACCACAAGGCGTCGATCACTTGCAGAGCGCAAACTTCTGGAGGGCACATAAGATTTAACCAGTGAGTTTAGGTAAGTTGGTGTGGAGACCTTGAGTTTTTGTTAAAGGGCGTGTCCATGGCGCCATGACAAAATTTGATGTCTCGCCACAGCAAGAGAAGTTGTTGTAACTCAGGCATAAAATGTTTGATCTTCCCCAAACTTCACATGTTCGATAAGAGTGCAGCCCTGAACACATCTGAAGGCCAATATTCCATTATAGTGATAGCGCCACCTGCTGGCAACAGGAAGATTGGCACATATATGGAATAAACTTTGATATATTCTACTTATATTTATGAGTTTAAACGCATATTTCTCACCGTTCACCTCTTTACTAAAGCCACTCGCTGCCGGTGAACCCGGGTGCGAGGGCCCGTTCATCGCTGCTTGCAGCTTTAATTAATGTTGGTGTTCAGTAACTATGCAGAACAGATTTTTTCTTGTTTTTTTGACATTGTAATAACGTTAAAAATAACTATTTTTATTATTATAATTAATAACAATACATTTCTATATTATTAATTATTTTTATTGTTGGATTAAGTGGTCATTAATCATATAGAATAGATGTACTTTTTCCAACACAATAATAAATGATAACAACTATTATTGTTTATTTTTAATGTTGGTGTTTTGTAACAGTGAAGAATTTTTTTTTTCTTTTGACTCCATAATAATAACAATTGTTGTTTTTTTTAAATAATGGTTTAAATGTTCAATAACTACGCACTTCAGCTCAGTAATAAATAATAATAATAACTACTTGTTGTTATTATTATTATTTGTAGTATTCTATACAGTAGTTTTTCTTGTTCATCTTTGTTTAGGCTCATGTCGAACTGTGAAATGCTGTGTATCTCTCAGTTGAGAATAAATGACTGTGATATAAGCTGACAGACGGCCAGTGTATCTCTCGCTCCTTCAATCAGTTCTGTTGCTGTTGTTTTCAGATGTGGAGAAGTTGAGCACCTTCAGTCAGAGGTTTCCTCTGCCCTCCATGTACCGGATACACGTCTGGAAAGTCCTGCTGGGTGAGGACATGATTTATCATTCACATCAAAATCATTAGAACATAATTTGTGTTTAAAGCAGCTTTTGTGCTCGGTGCACTTGAGCAGATTTTCTCAGGAGCTTTGCAAGAGGTTTCTTGAAGAACCTTCATATGTTTTATGTGCATTTTTAGAACTGATGTTAACTGATGTGGTTAAGAACAAGTGCATGGAAACACAGTGTGTGTCTGTAGATCAGGCTGGTGAAGCCGTCTGTCCCGTCGTCTGCAGGTATCCTGCCGCCCCACACTGATTCTCACGCCCTGGTGTCTCGCTATCGTCTCCAGCAGTTTGAGGACGTGAGCAGCGCTCTGACAGCCATGCGCTTCGTCCACGCATCCACCCCAGTGACGGAGCTGTACCTGCGCATGTACCAGCTGGAGAGCCGACAGCTTCCCCGCAGGAGCGAGCTCAGGCCGCCGGTGAGGAGCTGTGGGTTTGTGGGTCATCAGTACCTCAGGACAAGTCAAGTCGCCAGTATTTATATGTGACTCTGAAGCACAAAAGTAGTCATAAGGGTTAATTGTTTGAAATTGAGATGTATGGATCATCTGAAAGCTGAATGAATGATCTCTCCAGTAATGTGTGGTTTGTTCGGAGGACAATATTTGTCTGAGATGCAACTATTTGAAAACCTGAATCTGAGGGAGCAAAAAAATCTAAATATTGAGAAAATCATCTTTAAAGTTGTTCAAATGAAGTTGTTAGCAATGCATATTACTAATCAAAAATTAAGTTTTGATATATTTACGGTAGGAAATGTACTAAATATCTTGATGGAACATGATCTTTACTTAATAACCTAATGATTTTTGACATAAAAGAGAAATGTATCATTTTGACCCATACTATGTATTGTTGTCTATTGCTACAAATATCCCCCAGAGACTCCAGACTGCTTTGTGCTGCAGGGTCACATATAAATAAATAAAAAGAAATAGAATAGAATAGAATGTTTTTTTGTTAACTGTATAAAAAAAAGAAGAAAAAAAAGAATATAGAAGCCACTGTTAGTTTTCTCTTTTTTAAGCAGTTAGCAAATTAATAAAGTGCAAGTCTAAACGTGGCAAGTATTTTTATTAATTTGTTTAAAGAATAAAATTAGAAAAAGAAAGTGCTTGAGTTAGAGGGTAAATAATAAAGATGGAAGAGATGTGTTTGTAGCCCATTCTTCAGTTCTGTTCTTCAGTTGTAGAAACCGTCATAGTATGGGTCAAAATTATAAATGTCTCTTTTATGTCAAAAATCATTAGGATATTAAGTAAAGATCATGTTCCATGAAGATATTTAGTACATTTCCTACCGTAAATATATCACAACTTAATGTTTGAATAGTAATATGCATTGCTGAGAACTTCATCTGAACAACTTTAAAGATGATTTTCTCAATATTTAGATTTTTTTGCTCGCTCAGATTCAGGTTTTCAAATAGTTGCATCTCAGACAAATATTGTCCTCCGAACAAACCACACATCAATGAGAGATTGTGATGTATATTGATGATGTAATTTTCAAAGTCAAATGACCCTTATATAGACCCTATATATACACATACAGGCGCATGGCTGAGGTTTGATGCTTTTCTTCCAGGACGACGAGGATGAAAACTTCCTGGCTATCGGCAGAGCGATGGAGGAGATCGTGGATGACCCGGTCGACTGCTATTGGCTCATCAGATGCTTCATCAACCAGTTCAAGCTCAAGTTTGGAGACTCCATCCCTCACCTGGTACACTGCTTTTAATATGATTTATTCATTATTGATAAATGAGAACAAATGATGATAAATGATCATGATAAATAATAACGTATTATTATTATTATTATTATAAATGTTTAAAATAACCTTGCAGATATATAACCACAGAAAAATAAGTAACACTTAATATTACTTTTTTTTTTTTTGCATTGTTATATAATTTTTTTTTAAAGGTTATTAATTTTGATTAAAGTGTTCAAGAATTGTTCATATTTTTTTAAACACCACAACAGTGATTATGAGTAATATTTTATGCTTTTGAAATTTTGATTTAATTTTGAGTTAATAACCATGCAAAATAGATTATTACTTTATTAGTTATTTTGTTGGTTTAAGTGTTCAATAACCATCCAGAACAGTTTTTTTTACGTTTTTTTTTTTTTTTTGAAAGAATAAAAAAAAAACATGTATATAGTTTAATTATCATTATTTTTTTATAAGATTTTTAATTTAAGTGTTTTACTTTTTCCTTTTAACACTTATTTTATTAATGCATTACTTTTGGTTTAAGTCTTTCAACAACCATCTAGAACAAGTTTTTAATTAAGTAAAGTAACTGTTGCTTTGTGTTTTACTATTATTATTATTTTTACATTATATATATATATATAAATAATTTTAAATGTTTTTAAAATTTAAGTGGTTATTTTGATTTTTTGACATTATAATAAATATATATGATATATGATAAATGTTATTTTTATATTAAGTTTTATGTATTTTTTTTCTTTTTTGATATTACTGAATAATAACAACGGTAATTATTATTATTTTATTACATTTACACAACCTCAGGTCTTTCCAAGTTCAGAAACACCACAGAAATGGTCCATGTTTCGTTCTTCTTCCGTCTTGAGCCACGGCTCATGGATGTTTTGAACTGAAAGCACGGTCTCTGTGTTTCAGCCGAAGAGTTTGGAGCACTTCCTGTCTCAGGAGGATGCTGCTCTGCTGGCTCATCTGAAGACGTCTGGAGCGCTGCACTCGCTGCCGTACTGTCTCTGGTTCAGACGCTGCTTTGCTGGCTGTTTACCACAATCCAGCCTACAGAGGTCAGCACACAATGACATCCACTGCAGGCTACTGACTCCTCTCAAAAATACAGCAAAAACTCCGTGTGAATATCTATTAAATATCATTGATTTCTGTGATGCTCCGCTGTATTTTCAGCATCATTCCTCCAGTCTTCAGTGTCACATGATCGTCAGAAATCAGAATAATATGATGATTTACAGCTCAAGAAACATTTCTGATTATTATCAAGTTGAAAATTATTTAATTCTTGTGATTATCTGATTAATTAATTGTGCTCTTATGTGATTGGTTGACTGATGGACCGTGCTGTGCTGTGATTGGTCGGCAGGGTTTGGGATAAAGTCATCAGCGGCTCCTGTAAGATCCTGGTGTTTGTTGCCATGGAGATTCTGCTCAGCTACAAGATCATGCTGATGGGAATGAGTGACGCTGGTGGAGTTTACAACTTCCTGTCTAATGTGAGTCGCAAACATAACTCAGTCAGTTACATACAATGGTTCAATGCATGTTAATGTACATTATTCATCTTTACATTAGGACATTTTTGTTTTCATCTTTTCAAATCCTCCAGTACTGTCGTCTCATAGATTTTATGATTTATCATTTAATGGATTCTTCTTCTTTCATCGACCACTTTTATTTTGAGAAACCCTTATTTATATAAAATAACAGTATTTTATTCATTTTATTACTATTATAATTAAATTAAGTTCTTTTTAATTTGAGGGACATCAAATATTTTTTATTCCTTTTATTTTATTTTATTAATTCAATTAAATAACATCATTATTATATTGCTAGCTGTTTTTTTTTTAAAATGAGAAAGTAATTATTATTAAATTTGATTTGAACCACTGTTTTAATTGAGGAACAAGGAATTATTTTAGTATTATTTCATTTATTATCATATGAAAAACAATTGTTTGAGGAACAATAAATTAACTGTATAATTTTATTTATTTATTTAAAAATGTATATTTTATTAAACAAAATATTATTATTTTTATTATATGATGTACTGTTTTTTTTTAATTTAGGAACAAGGAATTACTTTATTTATTTTTTTTATTATTATTATAATACTTTTTAAAAGTATAATACACTTAATTCATTTTATTAAATTATTTTATTTTATTACTCATATTAAATTAACATTTAACAACAAATAATATTGAATAGAGTGTGAATTAAAAGAATATAATTTTCCCAACCTTTAACATATTTCAGTGTTTGATGCACGTACAGAAAGCTCTAAATGTTGCTGAAGCTCTTCTGAGCTCTCGGGTGTGTCTGTACAGATGCCGCAGGAGAACACCGACGCCATCGTCACTAAAGCCATCGATCTGTGGCACAAACACTGCGGGACGCCCATGCACTCCGTATAATTCAGCATTTCTGAGACGTAGACAACAGGAACGTCAGCTGTGAGTGTGCTCGCTCTTTTATTAGGTTGGTTTAGATGAGAATCTGCATCACACATCATTCAGGAGTGACAGTACGGTAAACCACACGCCTCCCGCTCTCTTCCTGCGCTCTCTGAGCCAATAGCAGCAGCGGAAGAGAGAAGCGCCAACGACTGGAAACAGAAACACATCAATCATTCAAAACATGACGACGTCTCCTCTTCTGTGTGTGTGTGGTCACCCTCATGTCGTTCCACACCTGTAAGAGTTCATGTAAGATCAGGAAAAGTGCTTTAATGAGCCAGAGAAAAAGTCTGGAACCAGTGAGGGTGATAAATAAAGGCAGAAATATATACATACATTTTTTTTTTGAAGTTTTCCTGTAATGCCCTGCCAATGTGTTCAGTATCAAAGTCAGTTAAAAATATTTATAAATAATACATAAAAACATCTCGGCACACATTGTTACAGTCGTAACACTTTACAGTAAGAGTCTCATTTCTTTATGAACTAACAGTGAGGATTTCTACAGCTTTTAATAATCTGTGTCAGTGTTATAATAATAATAATTATACAGTTGAACATTATTCATTATAGTTCACAGTGCATTAAATCATGTTAACAAATACAACTTGCATTTTAAAAATAGATTAGTCAATTTACATTGTAATTGCATTTCAGGGAATTGTTTTCTAATTTATTATTACTATTAATACTACTACATTAACCTTTTTTTATAAATTGAGGAATGAGGAGTTTTTTTAATATCAAAGTCATTGCTTGTTACTCATAATTTAAAAAACTTGTAATGTAATAATAATAATAAATATTAAATAAATTCTTGTTGATTATAACATTTACTAATACATTTGTAAAATGAAAAGAAGGTTAATATTAATGTTAATATTAACATTAATGTTAATATTAATAGTCATTAAAATAAAAATGTACATTAAATACAACTTTTTTTAATAGTAGATTTTGCAAATTCTAATGAAAAAAAAATAAATTTATTAGTCTTAGTTTGGGGATTCAATATTTTTGTCAAAAAGTTGTACTTAATATTTACTTTATTTTAATAACTTTTTTTTTTTTACAATTAAAAGTTGTATTTGTTAACATTTTGTTATTACTATTACAATAAAATAAGCAACTTCTTGCTCTTTAATGTAATCAGAATAAAATACAATTATAAAATAATTATTTGTTATGCACTTAAAATGTACATTTCAACATTTAACAAGACATTTAAATTAAAAGTTAAAGTAAATATAATTAAAATAAAATAATTATTTTTCCTCAATTAAAGAAAAATAGTTTATGTAGTAATTAAATTATAATTCCTTGTAGTACACTTATAGTGTTAGTTGAATAAATAAAAAATGTAATAATGCACTGTGAACTAACATGAACAGCTGTATTATTATTAGTGAAGATTAACTGTTGTACATTAGTAACATTAACAAATGAGACCTTACTGTAAATCAGAATGAGCTTTTTATTTTTGTTACTGTAGCTATTTCTGTATGAACACTGTGAATAAAATACAAAAAGAAACTAACATAACACTGATTATTGTGATTCCCTTCACTGTTTTGGTTTTATTTTGGCAACGGGATGCCCTGTAAAGTGGGCGGGGTTTAAAGGGTCGCCCAACACTCGATCACATGACGGCTGAGCACCAATGAGAACAAAATGAGATGGAGGAACAAAAACCCGGTTTGAAAACACTCAACAGGACTCAAGAACAACCAGTCACTCTTAACACGTTATTGCTCTGTCCTGTCGCCCGTCAAGATCGCCTCCTGTGATTGGTCAGCAGCGTGGGCGTGGCAAGCTTTGCTCTTTTGTTATTGGTTAATGATGTTCTTGGGTTTTAAGATTTAAAACCGCAGCCAACATCACAGGTTTGACTCCCAAAGAATGAATGAACTGATAAAAACACGTATTTAAAAGCACTGGATAAAAGTGTCTAGCAGATGCACAAAAGTTACAAATAAGCAGGAAATGTGGAATTAAAGGAATAGTTCATCCAACACTGAATAATTTGCTGAAAATGATACCACCATTGTGTTTGTTTCTTCATCAGATTTGGAGAAATGTAGTATGCATCACAGTGAATGGGTGCCGTCAGAATCAGAGTCCAAACAGCTGATGAAAACATCACAATAATCCACAGCACTCCAGTCCATCAGTTCACATCTAGAACAAATCCAGCATTAAGACACTAACTTCAAACAGTTGCTTCCTGCTAAAATATGAGGTTGGTTAAAATGATACCCTTATGAATGGTTTAAAAACGTCTTAACCCTGGATTTGTTTCATCTTTTGTCTTCTCCAGATGTTAACTGATGGACTGGAGTGATGTTTTTATCAGCTGTTTGGACTCTATTCTGACGGCACCCATTCACATCCATTGATGAGACACTGATGCAATGCAACATTTGTCCAAATCTGATGAAGAAACAAACTCATCTACATCTCAAATGAACTGAGGATGAACACATTTCTAGCTAATTTTCATTTCTGGCTGAACTATTTCTTTAAAGACGGCGTGTAATAATGTGGTTTGCGCTCGTTAGAAAGTCGTTTTCCTTTGTGTTCTCGGTTTTTGAAAACTAAAAGGACTGGAATAGTTTATCCGTAACAGGTAGAAAATCAACTACATCGTCTGCTGCATTAAAAAGCATCGCCTGGAAAAACAAAACACAAAGAGAGAAATTCATGGCGAAGAGCACGTGATAGATCAGTTTTTGTCAAAATGTACAGAAATATGTGCACACAGACAGATCGTCAGCTCAGATCTGCTGCGAGTGATTCCTGATCAAACAGAGTCTGTTCAGAGTCCATTAGAGACGAAGAGATCACTGATGGACTGAAGCGGCTCTACGGCCGATGAAACCTGCAGAGAACACAGGAAAGACAACACCGTAAACATGATGTCCATCCCACAATGCAATGCTCTTCACTTGACCACCAGAAGAAACAGCTGGAGTGGTGTTTGCATCAAATACTGCAGCAATCTAGTACTTCCAAACAGACCCAGACATCATGTATATGAATGGGATGTTTGTACAATTTTAAATGTTTATAGAATATTCAAATATATTTTAAACCACATTTAATTTTGTGTGTATATATAAAGAAACATGTAGATGTCTAAATATCATCAAGGCATATTCATTCAAGGCTGCATTTATTTGATAAAAAAACAGTAGACATTGTTAAATATTATAAATTAAAATAACTTTTCTGTGTGAATCTGTGTTAAAGTGTAATTTATTTCTGTGATGCTCCGCTGTATTTTTAGCATCATTCCTCCAGTCTTCAGTGTCACATGATCTTCAGAAATCAGAATAATATACTGATTTACTACTCGAGAAACATTTCTGATTATTATCAATATTGAACACAGTTGTGCTGCACAATATTTTTGTTGAAACTGTCATACAGAATTTTTTCAGAATGAATAACAGATGAATAAAAAGTTGAAAAGAACAGCATTGAAAGCATTTATAACATTGATGTCACTTATACACCATTTAATGTATCCTTACTAAATAAATAAATGTATTCATTAAAAAAAAAGTATATAGAAGTTAATATTATAATAAAGTATAAGAATTTAATATTTTTAAATAATTTTATTGTATAGATATAAATATCAAATACAAGATGTTCATTAGAAAACACATATACTGAAATTAAAATAATAGTTGCTTATGCATATTTTACATTTAAAAAAAAAAATTTTGTCTGTAAATAGACAAAAAGGGTACATAAAAAGGCTAGATTTCTTTCTCATGGTTATTAGGAATCAGCTTTATTATTTCCCCAACAGAAGGCAGACAGACGACACTCTGCTGAAGTGTGTGTGTTCACCTGGTTAGATGTCGACTGGACTCGTGCACCTCCATCTCTGTGCTTTTGAACTCGTTCAGCTCTTTGCGTATGGCAGCCTGAGAGGGACACAGATCACAGCAAACCCATGAGATCAGCCGTGCATCTGAACAGACGGCCCATGTTTAAACCGGCCCTTCACAACCAGTGAAAACATTTCATCCTTAAACTAGAAGCATTCATGGAAGGCAAAATCTCTCTTGAATGGAAGAGTGTTTTGCCATGGACTGAACGTTTTAGAAAGAAAAAAATCTAATTGTATTTTTTTCTTCCTGATAATTATCTTCTTTTTTT